>NC_134097.1:151517347-151820377 GCF_000715075.1 Nicotiana tabacum | reverse complement strand
TAATCAATAATTCACATATGGGGACAATTCCCTCTTACAAGGTTAGAAAGGAGGCTGACCTCGCTCCGAGGTTCCATAACCGGCTTCTAACCCCTTCCGATGACCCAAATCGATGCACATCACTCCAAAACTAGTCAAGAAATGAGAAAATCCATAAATATAGGCTCTAATACTCACAACAATTCAATTTAGATAAATTCTTAACTCCGCTCGAAAAGTTGACAAAATCGCCCTCTGGCCCACGTGCCCGGATTCCAAAAAAAACTCATAAAATCCGACAACCCATTCCGATACGAGTTCAACCATACCAATTTTATCAAATTCCAACAATGAATCGACCTCCAAATCTAGAATTTTTGTTTTTAAAAAGTTTACAAATTTTCTCCAATTTCTTCCATTTGATTCACTAATAATTTATGAAAATAACCATAGAATTATTAAATATAATCACTTTTCGATATAGAACACTTATTCCAATCCATATGGTGAAAATCGCCTCAAAAATCGCTTTAATCCGAGCTCCATAGCTCCAAAAATAAGTAAAAATCTCGGACTGCTCGATTTATACATTGCCCAGCATTTTTGCACCTACAGTTACTGTTCACGCAGGTGCGGTACTGTTCACGGATCTGCAAAAAATACAGCAGCTGCCCAGAAATTTCAGCACCTTTTAATTTCACTAAAAAAGCTCTAATACCATCATACGAACTCGGAATTCGACGATTCTTGTTCCTATGAGTCACAAATAATAATACGAACCTAATTCTTCAATCGAAACTCAAGTGATACCAATTTCGCTCATTAAACAACTAACTCATGTTTTGCGCTAAAAACTCAATCGTGACTTGATGAAATTAGACCAAACTTTCCAGATCACTCCTATAATTCATTATCAAAATTCCAAAAGTCTCGAAATCGTGTTTCGATTTCTAGAATTAAAAATGGACCTTTGGATCATTGCATGCTTATGCTCAAAACACCAAACTCTTCCAAAAACTCTTCCAAAAATGATATGATCCCCATGGGATCCCAACCAAGTATACTAACAAGTCCCATAACATGACATGAACTTAGTCGATGCCTCAAATTACATTGAACAACACTAAAACATGAATCACACTCCAATTCAAGCTTAATGAACTTTAGAATTTCAAACTTCTACATTTGATGTCAAAACCTATTAGATCACGTCCGATTGACCTCAAATTTTGCATACAAATCACATTCGACATTACGAACCTACTCTAACTTCCAGAATTGGATTCCAATCCCGATATCAAAAAGTCCACTTTCGGTCAAACTCCTCAAAAACCTTCAAATTTCTATCTTTAGTCAAATGACTCCAAAATGACCCATGGACCTCCAAATTCAATTCCGATCGCGCTCCCAACACCAAAATCACCATACGGAGTTATTTCCAGACTTGGAATCCCAAACAGATAACACTGAAATGCACTTCAACCCAAACTTATGAAGTTCTTCCAAAAATGCTAACTTCCATAATAGGTGCTGAAACGTTCCCGGGTCTTCCAAAATCCGATCCGGACATACGCCTAAGTCCGAAATCTTTATATGAACCTGCCGGAACCTTCGAATCCTGATTCCAAGGTTGTTTACTCAAAAATCCAATCTTAGTCAATTCTTTCAACTTAAAGCTTCCGAAATGAGAATTTTCTTTTTAAATCAACTCCGAACTTCCCGAAATTCAATTCCGATCATGCGTACAAGTATACATAAACTGAAGCTGCTCATGACCTCAAACTGCTGAACGATGTGCTAGAGCTCAAAACGACTGATCGGGTCGTTACACTCCTTGTAATGGTGCTCTCTCAAGATACTATATAAATATATAGTAATTCCTTACATATAAAGTGATGTGGAAAATAGTTGAAATCTTTGTGTCCCTTCCTTTTTATACTGCCACGTCACTCTCCCTTTTTAAGTGTTTCATGCCACCTAGTTTAGTGAAGGTAAGAGTCACATTGTTGCTAAGTCAAAATATGCCACGTGATGTTCTTATTTAAATTATTTTTAGATAATTACCAATTACCAGTATAATTAAGAATTATCTCAAGTTACTTAAAATACTACTCACTTGTAATACACATTATATAACTTACTATCATGGTCATGTGATACCATACAAAATAAATACATACACTATTATTTCATTATAGTATCCATGTAAAAAAATACACATATTTTCTCAACTTCTAATTTTCCTAATCTCATATAAAGGGTAAACATTTTCGTACGCTTAATTCTTAAAATGTCAAAAAGGTAACCTTCTTTTCTTGTGAGATAATAATTCATATCTTTACAATAAAGAAAATCTCATAAATGTTTCCCATACTATGTATATAATTTAAAATATATTCGAAAGTAGTAATATTAATAACTATATGAAATCATATTTTTCAAACCATTTTTTACCAAAAATGTTCCATTCAAAATACCATATCAAATATATATAACGGTATCAAGGTTATTAAACTTACAGGGTGTAACAATTTCATCCAGCCCAGTGTATCACCTTGGGGTGCCCCAGTCTTGTTTGTAAAGAAAAAAGATTGCTCCATGCGTATGTGTATTGATTATTGACAACTGAACAAGGTTATAGTGAAGAACAGGCACCCATTGCCTCGTGTTGATGACCTATTTGATCAGTTGCAGGGTGCTAAGGTATTCTCAAAAACTGATTTGCGGTCTGGGTATCACTAGCTGAAAATTCGAGATTCTGATATTTTAAAGACAGCATTCAGGACCTGTTATGGTCACAATGAATTTCTTGTGATGTCTTTTGGGTTGACCAACGCCCCAGCAGCATTTATACACGTGTTGAACAATGTATTTCGGCCCTATCTTGATTCATTTGTCATGGTATTTATTGATGATATCCTAGTGTACTCACATGGCCAGGAGGAACATGCATAACACTTGGGTATTGTATTACAGAGGCTGAGGGAGGAGAAACTTTATGCCAAATTCTCTAAGTGTGAGTTCTGGCTTAACTCAGTGGAATTCTTGGGACACATAGTGTCCAATGAAGGAACCAAGGTGGATTCGAAAAAGATAGAGGCAGTTCAGAGTTGGCCCAATCCATCATCAGTTATAGAGATTCGGAGTTTTCTGGGCTTGGCAGGGTATTATCGCTGATTTGTATAGGGTTTCTCATCTACTGCTGCACTTATGACTAGGTTGACCCAGAAGGGTGCTCCATTTAGATGGTCCGAGGAGTGTGAGAAGAGCTTCCAAAAGCTCAAGACAGCTTTGACTACTGCTCCAATAGTGGTTTTGCCTATAGGTACAAGTTATTATACTGTGTATTGTGATGCATCGCGTATTGGTCTTGGTTGATGCAAGATGGTATGGTGATTGCCTATGCATCCAGACAGCTGAAGGTACATAAGAAGAATTATCCTGTGCACGACCTTGAATTGGCAGCTATAGTTCATACCTTTAAGATTTGGCGGTATTATTTGTACGGTGTCTATTGTGAGGTCTATACCGACCATCGATGTTTACAATATTTGTTCAAGCAGAAGGACCTTAATTTGCAAAAGCGGTAATGGTTAGAATTACTTAAGGATTATGATATTACCGTATTATATCACCTGGGTAAAGCCAATGTGGTGGCGATGGTTTGAGTCAAAAGGGGGAAGTTTGGACAGTTTAGCATATCTACCGGTAGCAGAGAGGCCATTTGCATTGGAGGTTCAGGGCTTAGCCAACCAGTTTGTCAGATTGGATGTCTCGGAGCCCAATCGGGTTTTGGCATATCCGGTTTCTCAGTCCTCCTTATATGACCGCATCAGAGAGCGCCAGTATGATGATCCCCATTTACTTGTCCTGAAGGACACAGTTCAGCATGGTGATGCCAGTGATGTAACTCTTGGGGATGATGGGGTATTGAGTATGCAGGGTCGGTTATGTGTTCCCAATGTAGATCGTTTGCGTGAGTTGATTCTCCAAGAAGCTCACAGTTCGCGGTAATCCATTCATTTGGGTGCCATAAAGATGTATCGGGATTTGAAGCAGCAATATTGGTGGAGGAGAATGAAGAAGGGCGTAGTAGAGTATATAGCTCGGTGTCTAAATTGTCAACATGTGAAGTATGAGCACCAACGACCAGGTGGATTACTTCAGAAGCTAGAGATTCTAGAGTGGAAATAGGAGCAGATTACTATGGATTTTATTAGTGGGCTTCCACGGTTTCAGAAAAAGTCTGATGCAGTTTGGGTGATTGAAGACAGATTTACCAAGCCAACTCATTTCATTCCAGTGGTGACTACTTACTCTGCAGAGCGGTTAGAGAAGATTTATATCTGCGAGATTGTTCATCTTCATGGTGTGCTAGTGTCTATTTTTTCTGATAGGGGCACACAGTTTACATCATAATTTTGGAGAGCAGTACAGCGAGAGCTAGGCATACAGGTACATCTGAGTACAGTATTTCACCCTCAGACGGACGGACAGTCCAAGCACACTATTTAGATATTGGAAGATATGCTACGAACTTATGTCATTCATTTTGGGGGTTCTTGGGATCAGTTCCTGCCGCTAGCGGAGTTTGCTTATAATAACAGCTACCAATCGAGCAATCAGATGGCGCCGTATGAGGCTTTATATGGGAGATGGTGCCGGTCTCCGGTGGGTTAGTTTGAACCAGGTGAGGCTAGGCTATTGGGTATTGATTTGGTTTAGGATTCCTTGGACAAGACCAAATTGATTCAGGAATGGCTTCCCACGGCACAGTCTAGACAGAAGAGTTATACTGATAGGAAGGTTCGTGATGTGTCTTACATGGTTAGGGAAAAGGTCCTGCTGAAGATTTTGCCTATGAAAGGGGTTATATTATTTGGGAAGAAAAGCAAGTTGAGTCCTAGATATATTGGACCTTTTGAAATACTTAAAAGGATCGGAGATGCGACCTACGAACTTGATTTTCCACCTAGTCTATCGGGTGTACATCTAGTGTTTCATGTATCTATGCTCCGGAAGTATATTGGGGATCCATCCCATGTTTTGGATTTCAGCACAATTTAGTTGGATGGTAATTTGACTTATGATGTAGAGCTAGTGGAAATTTTAGATCGACAAGTTCGAAAGCTGAGATAAAAGAACATAGCTTCAGTGAAAGTACAGTGGAGAGACCAGCCAGTCAGAGAAGCTACTTGGGAGACTGAATAGGAGATGCAGAGCAAATATCCACACCTATTTGAGACTCCAGGTATTTTTCTAAACTCGTTCGAGGATAAACGTTTGTTTAAGAGGGGGAGGATGTGATGACCCAACCAGTTGTTTTGAATAGTACAGTCCATTTTCCCCTATTTATTGCTAAATTCATGCCTTACAGTTGTTATATGACTCGTCGGGGTAATTGGTTTGGGTCCGGTGAGGTTTTGAAATGAATTGAGACACTTAGTCTCCAGAAGAAAGCTTAAGTTGAATTAGTTGACCGGATAGTAAAAAAAATGTAAACGAACCCAAAATGTATTTTTGATGATTCCAATAGCTCCGTATGGTGATTTTGGGCTTAGGAGTATGTTAGGATATATATTTCGAGGTGCGTAGATAAATTAGGCTTGAAATGACGAAAATAAGAAATTTAAGGTTAGAAGTTTTACCGGGGATTAACCTTTTGATATCAGGGTCGGAATCCAGTTCTGAAAATTTTAGTAGCTTTGTGTCGCGCCCCTTTTTTCTCGCGAAATCGGGTTTATGACATTTGGGAGGACAACTCATTCCCTTTTTTGGGAATTTTTGGGTTTGAATTGAAGAGTCGCCACCTAATGATTAAGGTGCATTATGACACCAAGAATGTTTGATTTGAGTAACCAGAGATTGGGTAAGGGCTTGAAATTATCCCAAGGAGAAAGTGTTAGGCACCCCTCAGAATCAACTAGTGTGGTTTCCGGCCAGACTATTGTTGTGAATTTAGGTGCAAATAACATGTAGGCAAATAAAGCTTCAAATAAGAGGGGATTTTCACATAATGGTTACAAACAAAATTGGAAAGAATTAAAAGGAAGCTGATTTTCTTAAAAGAAATACTTTGAAATCTTTAGAAGAAACAAAGAAACAAAGGGAAAAAGGGGGCCCTAGGTTTATTAATAATATGGATCACCCCACACAACATCCGGTAATCACTCCTCAGTGAGGGGCTACACGAGACGTTATTGCGTGGTCATCATATCCATATCTACCCTTTCCCACCAGTTAAGGTATTAAAGGTGCGGAATGGTCTCGTTTACTTATTGCTTGCTATTACCCGTCCCAATCCTATCAGTCCCGGAGGCATTTAGGACTACTAATCCTAAGGAGGAGGGATATTAGGCTTATTTGTAGTTTCAAAGGCAAAATTCTAAGGCGACATACAAAAACATGTATAACAAGTTGGGGGAAAGCACATAACAAGAAAAGGCTCAGATATACCTCCTTGACCAAAGAAAGCACATAATTAGCATGACTTTCACATACTGTTTACGGTCTGATTAAGAACTTAAAGGTTGAGGCAGACTGATTTATTACATAATTCAAATAAGAAGCCCGAATCAGGTCTGCCTGCTGGTTGTAGTTAATAGCACATATTCAGTTTATAACTTTGCCCTAAGGCTTTCCTAAATGTTGGACAAATATCCTATAGACATGGTATCTACTGAATTCAGAAAGCAATAATAATAAACTAAATACATACTGGTTAAAAAGGTTGTCGTGTTATTAAAGAAAGCAAGTTTTTACGAAGATCATGAGTTCTGCAAATGATGATCCTTATTATTACTAGTTAGCTCTAGACGTGAATGAAGCGATTTAGATTCGCTTGATAATTCCTATAGACATGCTTTCTACGTGAAGTTGATCAGAAGCCTTATAGACATGGTAAAAGTACAGAACCCTTATAGACATGATATCTAAATGCATAAGACGGGTTTTAACTTCTAAACATGGTATCTAAATGGCAGAATTTGTTTTAAGACATGAACATGATATCTATATGTTGTTGATTGTTTAAAACCTATGAACATGATTTCTAGATGAAAATGAATATATAAGATTCAGAAGGACCTATAGGCATATTTTCTATATGCATATGCAGAATTCAGATTTCCATACTTATGGACATGATTCCTATAAGCATGATTTCTATATGCATGCAGATTTCAGAATGACTCATAGGCATGATTTCTATATGAGAGTTGTAGAATTTAGAATGACCTATAGGCATGGTATCTACACTTTGCATACATAGTTACCCGCCTTTTTCACTAGCCATCCCCAAGAGTTTATTACATATTATTACAACCCAAAATAAAGTAAAATACATCAGAAAAATGCAATTAAAAGTACACTTAAAGGAGAGCCTGATTCAGACTTCATGTTTGAAATATGAGGTAAACCAACTCCATAAGATCAAGATCCAAAACCTTTGTTCCATTCGAGTGTGTCAAAGTTCCCTAAGAGCCTCAAAAGTGACTCTGGGCAATGCTCACACCCAAATGTATTATTATATTAGGACAAATGCAGTGTGGAAGGGCCAGCCCTCAAGTGTCCAAGTTCAGAGGGAGCTCAAAGGATCCCAAGGCAAGGATCACAAGAGAGGGGCAGAACTTAAAGACTAAGAGAGTGTGCAAGTGTAGAAACAAAATTCTAAAATGGGGAAAGGGAGGGGGTAAATAGCTACAGATAAGTACACATAAGGGGTTCAGTGAAAATAGGGAAATTGAAAGAGGCAAGGGCAGGCTGTGGGCATGCCCAACAATGGAGAATGCCAGCATACCCATAAGCCTGTTAGAACACACTATTTAGAGGCTAGGATCCCAAGGGATCAAATTTAATTTATGGACATTAATTTGCATATTGTAATGCCATAAACCATAGCTCAAACACCTAAGGGGCAGATGTTTGGGATTCAAAATAGAATAGGCAGAAAGAAATCAGCATGCTAAAGTAAGTATTGAACTATACAGAAACAGTGAGTAGACATAGATACGAAAGCAGTAAATAAACACTTTGTTGTGGTGCTAAAGCTTAAATCAGGACATACCAGTTTCAAAAAAACAAATAGAGAAAAGCAGTAGGTCTTGTAAATAGGCCACAGTGCAGACAATAAGAGAGAATACTATTGCGTGTAAGTGTAAGTTCAGAAATACTATGAGTGATGGTGTGCTAATGAAAGAGTCGTGTATTTATAGTGTGAAAAACAAGCAGCAATAAGGTAAGAAAACGATTAAGGAACTGTATTTCAATTAATAATCAGTCAACACAAGACTTCCTTTAACTAAGGAATTCAGACTCAAAAGGTAAAACTATTTAAGGAAAGAAATCAAATAAACATCTTGTGGAAAGTAGGCAATTAGGGGTAAATACATAGAAGTTTATTTTAGGGGCAGAGCCACGAAATACACGGTTGCATAAATAAGGTAAGAAAAATTAATTAGTAGCCAGTAAATCAAGGATCAGAGATTTTGTAATCACTGGTCCATGAATGAACCAAGTCAGAAAAGTTGAGAAAAGTTTTTAGCTTAAGTCGAGTAGCAGGGCAGTCAACAAACAAGGAAAGAAATCAATCAAACTTATACAAAAGGAAGTCTGAAATTAATCAAAAATTGAAAGCCCTTTTAGAGGGAAGTTCAACACATATAAAGAGCACACAAGTATCAGGCATGCGAAAAGGGTCAAGTGGAAGGTCTTATAGAGTTTAGTAAAAGTCAGAATCATATGAAGAAACAAAATTGAAACAATGATTTTGAAACTTAATGAAGCAGTAGATGAAACAACTCTAAAAACTCAAATAGGTCCAAAAGATTAGGGTTTTTGAAATCAGGAAAGTTCAGAGATGAAGCACAAGCAAATCACATAGTCAATGGTCTCAAAACTCAGATGAACCCTTAAATTCTATGGTTTTTACCATCAATCGAGTGTAGAGGTGAGAGGACAAGCAATCAAGGAAAAGATACTAATCGAAACAGGTTCAGAGGTTTCAGAAAGGAACTGAGACCCTTAGCAAGCTCTTTCAGTAGTAGAAATTCATGAGAAGCATAGTAAAAGAACAATATGCGAGACACATTAAAAGAAACATAGTAGAAGAAGCTAATGAGAAACATAGTAGAAGAAACTGATTAAGAACACAGTAGCGGAAACTTAAAAACACAGTAGAGGAAACTGATAAGAACATGGTAGCAGAAACTTAACGATAACACAGTAGAAGAAACGTAGTAGGAGAAACACAAAGAATACAGTAGAAGAAACATAGTAGAAGAAGCACACAAAAGAAAAAGAAAAATCAGAGAAACGTCTAAAAACCCTAGATCGGAAAATAAAGGCTTTGAAAGAATAACTTTTGAAAGAAATATCATAAAATCATTTAAAAGCTTAGGGAAAACATGGATATGGAACAGGTCTACAGAGATCAGAAAAACCTCAAAAGCTACAGTTTCAGAGAAACCCAAACGGTGAGAAAGGCTTGGAGCTAAGCAGGAGGAGTCGAGGCTAGGCTCGAAACAGACATGGCTTGCCGGAGCAAGGCTGGAGATGGCCGTGAAACTTGAATCAACATGGGTCTGGACCCAGCTCTTCGTGGTCAAGTCATGAGACTTCAGTAATCAAGCATGAGGGGCCATAGAAGGCAGGTGGGTGGTGAAACCACCATGGATTCAAGCCAGGAGGTGGCCGAAGAAGATGGATGGAACTTATCGGAGATGAGGGGAAGGGGAAGGTTCTAGAGAGAGCCAGAGATAGAGAGATAGAGAGAGAGAGTCGGTTGAGTGAGGAATGAGCGGGGTCTTGGGGGGTCTTTTGGTTTAATTTGGTAAGGGCGGATCTGGACCGTTGATAAAAAATGATCAACGACCAGGATTTAGTCTGGGTTGGGTCGAATAGATTTAGTATTGGGATTGGGTCTTGGGTTGGTTTAATTTGGGTCGGGTATTGGGTTTAATTAGGCCAAATTAAAAGGCCAAATGTGGCTATAAGTTAATTAGCCCATTTTTCCTATTTAATTTATAAACAATAATAAATAAATTTTTGAAAACAAATTAAAAGCACTAAAATGACTTATAACATATAATTATCAATTTAAAAATATAGAATACCATTTTATAAACATGAGACAGATTTAAACATAAAATAGCTAATATTGCAATTACGCAATTTTATCCTTAAAATACCAAATAAATTTGTAAAAATGCGTGAAAAAATATCTTAGCTATTTTTTAAAATAAACATGAGAATCCAATAAATAAATCACCAAAAACTTATTTTGGGGACAATTATTGGGTTTTCCTTGATAAAAAGGAGTAGTAAATTGACTTAAAAATCTTTAAAAAATCTTTAAAAAATAATAGGACCTTGGAACATACTTATATATGCATATACATGCTATTTTGAAAGATAATTTGCATATAAAAAATATTGGAAAAATTGGGTATCAACAGCTGCCCCTCTTTACCCGGGAAAGATGAAAGAGTTGTCAGGTAAAGATATGATGGCCAATTTTGACCGAACGAAATGGTTTGAAGAGGTTGGTCGTGCTCTAGCTCTTGAGTTGCCTACATATCCCTGGTCTTACAGGAATCAGGCCATATGTAGTTCAGGATCCGTCGGTGGAGTAAGCCGATGGAGGCCTTTTCAAGAATGGGCGCAATATTCAGGTCGGGATGAATGGTTAAGGTCTAATAGGGCTGTGGGAACTGGAGCGAGATTGCTCCTACTGAGATAGCCTTTGCTTGCCGGTTTACCTGCAAATAAGCAATACAAGCATATATTGTGCGTAAATTTAAACATTATGCAAGTTCCCGTCGGACCATGAATGCTGTCTTTAGACGATTAGGATGACGTCCTCAGACCATGATGTCCTGGGCCATGAAGCGTATAATAAAGGATTCACAGGCCATGAAATGATTCTCTCGGGCTATGGTAATGATGCCTCCGAACTATGAAGCCTTTGAATAATGATATGCAAAAGATTAAAGGAGATCCTCAGGACATGGCATGGCGTTCTCTGGCTATGAAAATGGTGCCTCCGAACAATGACGCCTTTGGATAATTTGGCGGTCTTTAAGCACATGATATACAGTATTTGGTGATCTTTCAGCCCATGCAAGTGTAAAATAAAGCGGCAATCTTTCAGCCATACAAGTGTAAAATAAAGTGGCGATCTTTCAGCCATGCAAGTGTAAGATAAAGCGGCGATCTTTCAGCCATGCAAGTGTAAGATAAAGCGGCGATCTTTCAACAATGCAAGTGTAAGATAAAGCGGCGATCTTTCAGCCATACAAGTGTAAGATAAAGCGGCTATCTTTCAGCCATGCAAGTGTAAGATAAAGCGGCGATCTTTCAGCCATGCAAGTGTAAGATAAAGCGATGATCTTTCAGCCATGCAAGTGTAAGATAAAGCGGCGATCTTTCAACCATGCAAGTGTAAAATAAAGCGGCAATCCTTTAGCCATGCAAGTGTAAAATAAAGCGGCGATATTTCAGCCATGCAAGTGTGAGATAAAGAGGTGATCTTAGCCATGCAAGTGCAGATGGAGGTAGAGCTTAACCTCGGAAGGTAGAATGATAGCCTTATGCAATGCAAAAAATGCAGATGGAGATAGTGCTTAGTCTCGGAAGGCAGAATGGTAGCCTTATGCCATGCAAGAAATGCAGATGGAGATAGTGCTTAGTCTCACAAGGTAGAATGGTAGCCTTATACAATGCAGGAAATGCAGATGGAGATAGTGCTTAGTCTCGGAAGGCAAAATGGTAGCCTTATGCAATGCAGAAATAAAAATAAAAGGGCAAATGATGATAGAGTTTCTTAGCTGATAGCAGGTTGTGACATTGTGCCTGCTGGGGACATTGCGATATAGGGAATATCGTCGGCGTGCGTGGGTAGCAAATGCTAGTAAACATGAACAATTCTGAGAGTTGTATTCCTGAACACCGGTTATCGCGTGAATGTATAGCATGTCGGATGTTTTCATAATCCAAATGTCTGCATCTAAAGAAAAATCGTGAGTTTTGTAGAGGGGAGGTTAGTTTGTATCCCTATTGGCGTTGCTTGACCTTCTCAACTCAGATTTGGTGATACTGTATGTATCATTGGGGTAGTGTTGCTAAATAGAGCAATTTTAGTAATAAAAAAGCATGATTTAGTAAAATATAACATAAATAAATAATCGAGAATAATTTTCTTTAGATGAACCGATGACTGCGACGTGGTTCAAGACATTGCAACCTTCTTGTTACGGAATTTTGAGGGTCCTCCTCAAAATTCTGCCCCAATTTACTGGGTTAATGCTTCTGATGGCTGCTTGCGATGACTAGCTGAAATTGATTCGGAATTTTGACTGTCCTCCTCAAAATTCTACCCCAGTTTCCAATTACGGAGGGGGGGGGGAGTTGCGGAGGGAAATGAAAATTTTATTGAATTGTGACCGAACCCATAGGGCTGCCTATGTATCCCCTCTTAATCGGAAATTGGGTCAGGCGTAATTCAAATTGCATCATAAAGGAAAGAATAAAGATTACACATAGTATCGCTTGACTGCATCTGAATTGATCGGCTTTGGCCAGACTTCTCCGTCCATTTTCGCAAGTGTGAGGGCTCCTCCTGTTAGAAATCGGTGAACCATGTACGGACCCTGCCAGTTGGGAGATAATTTCCCTTTGGCTTCATCTTGATACGGGAAAATTTTCTTTAACACCAACTGCCCCGGTGTGAATTGTCTCGGCTTGACTCTTTTGTTGAAAGCTTTGGACATTCTGTTCTGATAGAGCTGACAGTGACAAACTGCATTCACTCTCTTTCCGTCTATAAGACCTAGTTGCTCGTAACGACTCTTCACCCATTTTACGTCGTTGAGCTCAGCTTCTTGTATGATCCTCAAGGAAGGGATTTCGGTGGGAATGACTACTTTTGTACCATATACCAACATGTAGGGGGTTTCCCTAGTTGATGTGCAGACTGTGGTGCGATACCCCCAATAAAGCAAATGATAGCTTCTTGTGCCACTACTTATGCTTCTCTATCATTTTCCTGAGTATCTTCTTGATGTTCTTATTGGCGACTTCTATGGCTCCATTCATCTGAGGTCTGTAGGCTGTAGAATTCTTGTGTCTGATCTTGAAAGTTGCACACATAGCTTTCATCAAGTCATTGGTGAGGTTGGAGCCATTATCAGTTATGATTGATTCTGGAATCCCAAATCGACAAACGATGCGGCCGCGGACAAAGTCTGCCACAACTTTCTTTGTTACTGCTCTGTAAGATGCTGCTTCGACCTATTTGGTGAAATAGTCGATTGCTACTAGGATAAATTTGTGCCCATTAGAGGTGGCAGGCTCGATTGGTCTAATAACATCCATTCCCCAGGTAGAGAATAGCCACAGTAAGCTTGTTGCATTATGCTCATTTGGGGGTACCTTGATCATGTCTGCATGTATCTAGTAGCGGTGTCATTTTCGGACATACTGGATGTAGTCTGTCTCCATAGTCATCCAAAAGTAACCAGCCCGGAGTATCTTCTTGGCTAAGACAAAATTGTTCATATGTGGACCGCAGGTCCCCGCATGAATTTCTTCTAGTAGTTTAGATGCTTCCTTCGCATCGACACACCTTAGTAATCCCAAATCAGGGGTCCTCCTATATAGGATTCCTCCGTTATGAAAGAAATTGTTAGACAACCTTTGAAGTGTGTGCTTCTGAGTAGTGTTCGCAAGTTTAAGGAATTCTCCTTTTGCCAAATATTCCTTGATATCATGAAACCAAGGCTTTCCATCTGCTTCTTCTTCGACATGAGCACAGTAAGTTGGCTGATCATAGATCTTTACCGGAATGGGATCAATGAAGTTATAGTCTGGATGTTGTATCATGGATGATAGGGTAGCCAATGCATCGGCAAACGCATTCTGGACTCTGGGAACATGCTGGAATTCTGTCTTTGTGAACCTCTTTCTCAACTCCTGTACATGATGCAGATAAGGAAGTATCTTGGAGTTCTTGGTCGCCCATTCTTCTCAGACCTGATGTACAAGTAAGTCTGAATCCCTAATTACTAGCATCTCTTGAATGTTCATGTCAATGGCCATCTTGAGCCCTACGATGCAGGCTGCGTACTCGACCATGTTGTTGGTGCAAGGAAACCTGAGTTTGGCAGACACCGGATAATGCTGGTCGATTTTTGATACTAGGACTGCTCCAATGCCGGCTCCTTTGAAATTTGCAGCTCCATCGAAAACATTCTCCAACCATCATAGGATTCTGAAATATCTTCTCCTATAAATGATACCTCTTCGTCAGGAAAATAAGTTTTTAGGGGTTCGTATTTTTCGTCCACAGGATTCTGGGCAAGGTGATCCGCTAGCGCCTGTCCTTTTATCACTTTCTGAGTTACGTAGACAATGTCAAATCCACTCAATAGGATTTGCCACTTGGCTAGCTTGCCGATAGGCATGAGCTTCTGAAAGATGTACTTCAAAGGATCCATCCTTGATATGACATATGTAGTGTAGGCACAAAAGTAGTGCCTCAACTTCTAAGCTACCCAAGTTAAAGCACAACAGGTGCATTCTAACATAGAATACCAGACCTCGTACGAGGTGAATTTCTTACTGAGGTAATAGATAGCATGCTCCTTCCTCCCCGTTTCAGCATGTTGTCCCAGAACACAACCGAACGCTCCATCTAATACTGCAAGGTATAGTAATAGAGGTCTACCTGGCTCGGGCGGGACCAAAATTGGTGCTGTTGACAGGTACTCATTGATTCTGTCGAAGGCCTTTTGGCAGTCATCAGTCCATTTGGTAGCGGCATCCTTCTTCAACATCTTAAAGATTTGCTCACAGATAACTGTAGAGTATGCTATGAACCGGCTAATATAGTTAAGCCTCCCCAAGAAACTCATTACGTCCTTCTTGTTTTTTGGCGGTGGCAATTCTTGAATAGCTTTGACCTTGGATGGATCCAGTTCTCTTCCTCGGTGACTTACAATGAACCCAAGCAGTTTTCCGGTAGGAACCCTAAATGCACACTTCGCGGGATTCAATTTCAGGTTGTACCTCGTAATCTGTTGAAGAACTTCCTCAAATCTTCCATGTGGTCAGTGGTTTTCTTGGACTTGATAATAACATCTTCTAGGTACACCTCTATCTCCTTGTGTATCATATCGTGGAAGATGGTAGTCATGGCCCTCATGTAGGTGGCCCTTGCATTCTTAAGGTCGAATGGCATCATCTTGTAACAATACATCCCCCACGGCATAATGAAAGTCATTTTCTCAGCATCTTGTTCATCCATCCAGATTGATGATACCCAGCGAAACAATCTACAAATGATTACAACTCATGCTTGGCGCAATTGTCGTTCAGGATGTGTATGTTCGGAAAGGGGAAGTCGTCTTTTGGACTGGCCCGGTTGAGATCTCGGTAGACCACATAGACTCTGACCTTTCCATCCTTCTTTGGTACTGACACAATGTTGGCTAACCATGTTGGGTATTCTACTACCCTGAAAACCTTAGCTTTGACTTTCTTGGTGATTTGTTCCTTGATTTTCAAACTCATATCAGGCTTGAATTTTCTGAGCTTTTGCTTTACCGGCGAACATGTTGGATCAGTTGGCAGTTTGTGAGCCATAATATATGTGCTCAGACCAGTCATGTCATCGTACGAACAGGCGAATATGTCCTCATATTCCCTTAGAAATTCTGTGTATTCCTTCTTTTCTGATGGCGATAAGTGGATGTTGATTCGTGTTTCTTTAATATTTTCTGCATCTCCCAGGTTGACATCTCAGTCTCATCCAGGTTGAAATTAGGCATGTTCTCAAAGTTCTCAACTTCCTTAACAAATTCTTCTGGTATGTCATCTTCCTCTGAATCTATGTCCGTTTATTGCATTATCTCGTTGCATGTCACAGTCATTGGTTCATCGAGATAGGTAATAGTAATACTGTATAAGTAAAGTAATGAGAGAAAATAATAAGAGTAAGATCTATAGGGAAAATCGAAATGTGATTTAATGCTTTAATAAATTCCATAACTATTTTGAATATTGAAGATCTTATTGTGAAATTTTAAAATGCGAAAGGAAAGTCAACTAGTAAAAATAAAAGATAGTGCATGATGCTTGTTCAGCCTTGCTACCCCGAGGCTTTTCGGGCTCTGGTGGTTCTGATGGTCCAGTTATTGAGGCATTCTCCTCTGCTTACTGCCTGTATGTAAGGTCCTTCCTCCCCCTCCTCCTCGAAAACAACACAACGATCCATATCATCGTCTTCTAAGAACAAATTCCTCACTGCTGCCAGTGCTTCCTCTTCTTCTGACCGATAGATAACATCAGCTGGCTGGAAAGTCTGCTTCAAATGTGGTATTGGCTGCTCCAGCGGATAGTAAGGACCGCGCCATGGTGGCAACCAGTTATTGAATTCCTCCCAAGTGTACTCATATCCCAGACCGAAGGTGGTGCCATGTTTCTTTAGCTTGATAGGCTTAGTGATTCCTTGGAGGTTCTTGCCAAGTCCCTTGCCAGGTTCGTATCCACTCCAGTTAAATATGCTTTCAATTTTTTTGTCCCACCATTTGTCCTTGTCGACGATATTGAATCGCTCGATGTGGTGATAGGTCTCCCCGCCTATCTTTCTTTTACCTCCGATTGCTAGGATGGTCTGGCGACTGTATATGGGATTGCTACCGTCGCCTGAATGGTCACCTCTTGGTGGTTCCACTCAAATTTCATCGCTTGATGTAGTGTTGATGCTACGGCCCCATCGACATGAAACCACGGTCGTCCCAACAACAAATTGTAAGATGTCGGCACGTCTATCACTTGAAAATCAACATAGAACCAAGTAGTCCCAATTTGCAAACACAGGCTGATTTCCGCAATAGTGGACCTTTGGGAACCGTCGAAAGCTTTGACATTGATGGACCCATCCTTGATCTCATGTATCCCCTTTCCCAATGTCCTGAGTGTTACCACCAGACAAATGTTGAGGCTGGACCCTCCATCAATAAGGATTATGGTAATAAAATAATCTTTGCATTGCACGATGATGTGCAACACCTTGTTGTGACTCAACCCTTCTGGTGGCAGCTTATCTTCATGATAAGTCATCTTGTGACTTTCCAATACCTACCCTACCATGTTTGCCATCTATCCTCCGGTAATGTTGCTTGGTACATATGCCTCACTCAGCAACTTTAACAACGCATTCTTGTGTGCATCGGAATTTTGTAGCAAAGCTAGGATAGAAATTTGTGCCGGTGTTTTGTTCAGCTGATCAATGATCGAGTATTCCTTGGCTTGTATCTTTCTCTAAAGATCATCGGGCCCAATTTCAGTGATGGTTGGCTGACCAGAGGCCTACTTTCTTGACTCTACCAAATGTTCCAGGGTATAAACCCTACCGGTTCTTATCAAACCCTGTGCCGCAACGGCTTCCCCGAACTTGACCTTCCCTTTCCTTCTTGCCTCGGCTGTGTAGTCCTAAGGTAAGGCATTTATATGGAATGGTGTTACGGCAGACATTGCTACTGGAATTGGCATGGGCTCCTTTACTCCGAACGGAGCATGTGCTTTGGAAGGTAAAACCGCAACTTCAAATGGTGCGGGTGCGTTTGCTGGAGACACAAACTCGAACTCATATGGTGTTGGTGTCTTTACCTTGGCGTCCCCAGAAGCTGAATCTAGACTACAATCGGATTGAGGGTGACTATTGGCTTTTTTGGGATCGTTGCCTTCTGTGATCAAACTGATCGATTCCTTGGGGTCCCAATCATCCTCTATTTCAATCATGTGAATACCTCCACCTTTCTGGTCTATCAGAGGGTTATTGCGGACATTTTGAGTAGGTTATTTTGCCACAATAATCTTGTTATTAATCAAAGTATGGATCTTATCTTTCAGAGAGCGACATTCATTAATGGTATGTCCTTTCATGCCGGAATGGTATGTACAAGATTTATTTGGATTGACCCATTGAGAAGGGTTTTTAGGGGTTATAGCAGGGATATGGGTAACACAACCAGCAGCTTTGAGTCTCTTGTACAGCTGGTCAATTGTCTCAGCAATGGCGGTATACTGTTTGGGAGGTCTGCGGTCAAAATTTGGTCGAGGCCTAGGAAGGTTTTGGCGTGCGGGAGGTGATTGATAGTGGGATAGTTGAGCATTGTAGGCTTGGTAGACATGTGCAGGTTGGGAATATCGTAGTGAGGTAGGTTGATATATGGGAGGTGAAGGTTATTGATAAGTGGGTGGTGGAGTTTGGTAGGAGGGTGAGGGTGTTTCATAGTTCGGAGTAGGCTGATATGTGAGTGAAGGCATTGGATAGGTTTGGTATTTGATAAGGGATTTGGTTCTCTGTGCAACCATTATGGCACCTACATCCCTTTTCTTGGACGTACCACCAGACTGTAAGGCCTTATTGGTAGCTTGCAAGGCTTCAAAGTTTGTAACCATACCACTTTTGATGCTTTCTTCGATCCTTTCACCCAACTTGATGATGTCAAAAAATTTATGGCTTTCAATCAACATCAGCCTTTCATAGTATTGTGGGTCCTGAGCTCGGAAGAAAAATTTGTTCATTTGTTCTTCCTCTAAGGCAGGTCTGACCTTAGCAGCTTCTGATCTCCAGCGAGTAGCATACTCGTGGAATGTTTCTGTGGGCTTCTTCTTTAGGTTCTGGATATAGAATACGTCTGGCACATTTTCTGTGTTAAACCTGAACTTGTCCATGAAATCGGATGCCATACTTACCCAGCTTGACCATTTCTTTGGGTCTTGGCTAATGTACCAAGACAGAGCATCTCCTTTCAGACTCCTTATGAAAAGTTTCATGCAGATCCTTTCGTCCTTTCCTACTCCGACCAGCTTGTCGTAGTATGTTCTCAAATGAACTCTTGGATCCCATGTACCATCAAACATCTCGAACTTAGGAGATTTGTACCCCTCGGGCAGTTTGACATCAGGTTGTATGCAAAGATCTTTGTAGTTCAACCCTTTAATCCCCTTACTTCCTTCGACGCCCTGAATTCGGCTAGTCAACTTCTTAAGTACTTCAGCCAGGTTCCTGATGAGTGAGTCTTTATCATCAGACTAGGGGTGTGCTTGAGATAGGTTGAGTGGAGTGTGGTACGATCTCCACATAGATGGGGGTGTTATGATGAGCGTGGAAATGGTCATTTATGGAGTTCAACGGTTATGGGATGAGCAGTGGAGTATTGTTGGAGGTGTGACGAGTGTTGAAATGGTGGTGAGGAGTGGGATGGTTTTGTGTTTTTGGGATATTTTGTGGAGGTGTGGGGTTCTGAGTGTTTGGGAAATTAAACTCTGAAGTGGTGAGGGAAAATGACAAATTTGCTAGATTCCAAACTTGATCAAGTTCCTCCTGGAACTTCAACAGTTTCTGCTCGAGTTAGGACACACTTTCTTTGGAAACCTGAGTACCATGAGTGACCTCTACCCATTCAGTTGAGTTTTCCTTTCTGGTGTTGTTCGAATCTTCCATCTTCCATTTGTTCTTGTTTCTGATAGGACTAAGAGGAGGAGTGGGTGGAGGGCCCCTGGATCTCGTAGAATAGGATGATGATGTCAGAGTGCACGAACTAACCTTTGGGGAGGGAAATAATAAACGCAAAAACAAAGAATAAAACAAAAGGTAACCAAGTTAGTGAGGATCATAAAAAGTATTACAGTGTTTAAACACATAGTGCGGGAATTTAAAGTGTGTCCTAATTTGGGGACCTCTTTGTGCCCGAGGTAGGCCTAGCGATAAATTGTTTTGGAGAACTTAGAATGCTAAATGCCTTATTTTATTAATAGAAAATAAGACGAATCCCAAATCGACACTAAATAAACAAGAAATGAAAATCACTAATGGCCATTGGCCTTATTACATTTTATAAAGCGAAAAGATAAATTCCTATCTTCTTGGTCCCTGAAGGACCTTCCTCAGGTTGAATGCTCTCGTTGATCAGATCCTCCAATTCGCATAGGTTTACCAGTAAAATTCCTTTGCCAGGAGTTCTCCTTCGTTTCCCTCGGCGTTCTAGCAGCGGTGACTCTTTTCCTCACTTTTCCTTCCAATTCCAGCAGACTGTATTCTAGATATTCCAACTTTTCGCTAGATTTGGCATCCCTCTCTTTCCACTCATTGATTTGGTCATTTGATGGAAGACTCCTCCACCATTCTAGAAAGAGTGAGGGTATGCTAACCATACCAAAGTTGGGGTCCTCATTCTTCATTTTCTGCAAAACAAAAGGGTTAAGACCCTACCCCCACCATACTCGACTATTTAACATCAACAATTAGCATAAAGCATTTAGTTCTCCAAATAAATGCCCAGAACATGGTAATGTCCATTTGGATTTTAGGGAAACCCAGTGGACTTTGGACAAGGCTATCTTAAAGAGTCATTATGCGGATAACATAACTGACTCGTCTAGGTTTGACCATGATGCATGCACAATTAAACAGAGTAAGGTTTCTATGGGGTTTTAGACTGGTACCCTTGAGCGGACAACTCAAGAGGGAAAGGCGCGGAACTGTCAACTACACCGTTGATCGACTGGTTTTACCGCAAATATGCATTTTCTGGATTTAGGGGTGATAATATCGGAAGAGCGCAACCACTAATTATAAGCGTTGCTATGATATTTTATTTGGCACGAGTGGAATATGATGTTGAAAATATGTTTATGCAATAACTAAAGCAGGTTGTCACGTATTTGCACATTGAGAAAGCAGTAAATACAACAGTTCTTCATAATTTAAAGTAGTAACAAAGGAAAGTAGTAAAGAAAAGTGGAGAAATAAAGGAAAGAAACAAAAAGACAAGTCAATTTTGCAATCGAAAAGAAAATTGAATGATTGAAAGAAACAAATTGATAATTGCGCATAAAGAAGCATAAATAATAATAGTCTGAAATGGTAAAAGCCAAAAAATCCTCAGCAGAGTCGCCATGCTGTCGCGCCCCCTTTTTCTCGTGAAATCGGGTTTATGACATTTGGGAGGACAACGCATTCCTTTTTTTGGGAATTTTTGGATTTGAATTGAACAGTCGCCACCTAATGATTAAGGTGCATTAGGACACCAAGAAGGTTTGATTTGAGTAACCAGAGATTGGGTAAGGGCTTAAAATTATCCCAAGGGGAAGGTGTTAGGCACCCATTAGGATCCACTAGTGCGGTTCCCGTCCAGACTATTGTTGTGAATTTAGGTGCAAATAACATGTAGGCAAATAAAGCTTCAAATAAGAGGAGACTTTAACATAATGGTTACAAACAAAATTGGAAAGAATTAAAAGGAAGTTGATTTTCTTACAAGAAATAGTTTGAAATCTTTAGAAGAAACGAAGAAACAAAGGGAAAAAGGGGGCCCTATTTATTTATAATATGAATCACCCCACAAAACATCCGGTAATCACTCCTCAGTGAGGGGATACACGAGACGTTATCGCGTGGTCATCATATCCATATCTACCCTTTCCCACCCATTAAGGTATTAAAGCGTGGAATGGTCTCGTTTACTTATTGCATGCTATTATCCGTCCCAATCATATCAGTCCCAGAGGTATTTAGGACTACAAATCCTAAGGAGGAGGGATATTAGGCTTATTTGTAGTTTCAAATGCAAAATTCTAAGGCGACATACAAAAACATGTATAGCAAGTTGGGGGAAAGAACATGACAAGAAAAATCTCAAATATACCTCCTTGAACAAAGAAAGCACATAATTAGCATGACTTTCACATATTTATGGTCTGATTAAGAACTTAAAGGTTAAGGCAGATTGATTTATTACATAATTCAGATAAGAAGCTTGAATCAGGTCTGCCTGCTGGTTGTAGTTAATGGCACAGATTCAGTTTATAACTTTGCCCTAAGTCTTGCCCAAGTGTTGGACAAGGATCCAATAGGCATGGTATCTACTGAATTCAGAAAGCAATAATAATAAGTTGATTACATATTGGTTAAAAAGGTTGTCGGGTTATTAAAGAAAGCAAGTTTTTACGAAGACCATGAGTTCTGCAAATGATAATCCTTATTATTACTTATTAGCTCTAGACGTGAATGAAGCGATTCAGATTTGCTTAAAAATTCCTATAGACATACTTTCTACGCGTAGTTGATCAGAAGTCTTATAGACATGGTAAAAGTACAGAA
Source organism: Nicotiana tabacum (assembly GCF_000715075.1). Lineage (NCBI taxonomy): Eukaryota > Viridiplantae > Streptophyta > Magnoliopsida > Solanales > Solanaceae > Nicotiana > Nicotiana tabacum. The sequence continues at coordinate 151,798,230 of NC_134097.1, read as the reverse complement.
CCCTTATAGACATGATATCTAAATGCATAAGACGGGTTTTAACCTCTAAACATGGTATCTAATTGGCGGAATTTGAATTAAGACATGAACATGATATCTATATGCAGTTGATTGTTTAAAACCTATGAACATGATTTCTAGATGAAAATGAATATACAAGATTCAGAAGGACCTATAGGCATATTTTCTATATGCATATGCAGAATTCAGATTTCCATACTTATGGACATGATTCCTATAAGCATGATTTCTATATGCATGCAGATTTCAGAATGACTTATAGGCATGATTTCTATATGAGAGTTGCAGAATTTAGAATGACCTATAGGCATGGTATCTACCCTTTGCATACATAGTTACCCGCCCTTTTCCACTAGCCATCCCCAAGAGTTTATTACAAATTATTACAGCCCAGAATAAAGTAAAATACATCATAAAAATGCAAATAAAAGTACAACCAGCCCGATTCAGACTTCATGTCTAAAATATGAGGTAAACCAACTACACACGATCAAGATCTAAAGCCTTTTTTCCATTCGAGAGTGTCAAAGTTCCCTAAGAGCCTCAAAAAGGACTCCGGGAAATGCTCACACCCAAATGTATTATCAGATTAGGACAAGTGCAGTATGGAAGGGCCAGCCTTCCAGTGTCCAAGTTCAGAGGGAGCTCAAAGGATCCCAAGGCAAGGCTCACAAGAGAGGGGCAGAACTTAAAGACTAAAAAAGTGTGTAAGTGCAGAAACAGAATTCTAAAAGGGGGGAAGGGAGGGGGAAATAGCTACAGATAAGTACATATAAGGGGTTCAGGGGGAATAGGTAAATTGAAAGAGGCAAGGGCATGCTGTAGGAATGGCCAGCAATGGAGAATGCCAGCACACCCATAAGCTTGTTAGAACACACTATTTAGAGTCTAGGATCCCAAGGAATCAAATTTAATTCATGGACAATAATTTGCATATTGCCATGCCTTAAACCATAGCTCAAACACATAGGGGCAGGGGTTTGGGATTCAGAATAGAATAAGCAGAAAGAAATCAACATGCTAAAGTAAGTATTGAACTATATAGAAACAGTGAGTAGACATAGATACGAAAGTAGTAAATAAACACTTTTTTCTGGTGCTAAAGCTTAAATCAGGACATACCAGTTTCAAAGAAAAAAATAGAGAAAAGCAGTAGGTCTTGTAAATAGGCCACAGTGCAGACAAGAAGAGAGAATACTATTACGTGTAAGTGTAAGTTCAGAAAGAATATGAGTTATGGTGTGCTAATGAAAGAGTCGTGTATTTATAGTGTGAAAAACAGGCATAAATAAGGTAAGAAAACAATTAAGGAACTGGATGTTAATTAATAATCAATCAACACAAGACTTCCTTTAATTAAGGAATTCGAACTCAAAAGGTAAAACTATTTAAGGAAAGAAACCAAATAAACATCTTATGCGATGTAGGCAATTAAGGGTAAATACATAGAAGTTTATTTTAGGGGCAGAGCTTTGAAATACACGGTTGCATAAATAAGGTATGAAAAATTAATTTGTAGCCAGTAAATCAAGGATCAGAGATTTTGTAATCAATGGTCCATGAATGAACCAAGTTAGAAAAGCTGGAAAAAGTTTTTAACTTAAGTCGAGTAACAGGGTAGTCAACAAACATTGAAAAAAATCAATCAAACTTATACAAAAGGAAGTCTGAAATTAATCAAAAATTTAAAGCCCTTTTAGAGGGAAGTTCAGCACATATAAAGAGCACACAAATATCAGGCATGTGAAAAGGGTCAAGTGGAGGGTCTTATAGAGTTTAGCAAAAGTCAGAATCATATGAAGAAACAAAATTGAAACAATAATTTTGAAACTAAATGAAACAGTAGATAAAACAACTCCAGGAACTCAAATATGTCTAAAAGATTAGGGTTTTTGAAATCAGGCAAGTTCAAAGATGAAACACAAGCAAATCACATAACCAATGGTCTCAAAACTCAGATGAACCCTTAAATTCTAGGGTTTTTACCATCAATCGAGTGCATTGGTGAGAGGACAAGCAATCAAGGAAAATATACTAATCGAAACAGGTTCAGAGGTTTCAAAAAGGAACTGACACCCTTAGCATGCTCTTTCAGTAGTAGAAACTCATGAGAAGCATATTAAAAGAACAACATGCAAGACACAGTAAAAGAAACATAGTAGAAGAAGCTAATGAGAAACATAGTAGAAGAAATTGATTAAGAACACAATAACAGAAACTTAAAAACACAGTAGAGGAAACTGATAAGAACATGGTAGCAGAAACTTAACGATAACACAATAGAAGAAATGTAGTAGGAGAAACAGAAAGAACACAGTAGAAGAAACATAGTAGAAGAAACACACAAAAGAAAAAGAAAAATCAGAGAAACATCTAAAAATCCTAGATCGGAAAATAAAGGCTTTGAAAGCATAAATTTTGAAAGAAATATCAGAAAATCATTTAAAAGCTTAGGGAAAACATGGATATGGAACAGGTCTACAGTCATTTTAGTGCTTTTAATTTATTTTCAGAAATTTGTTTATTAGTTTTTATAAATTAAATGGGAAAAAGGGGCTAATTAACTTATAGCCACATTTGGCCTAATTAAACCCAATACCCAACCCAAACTAAACCAACCCAAGACCCAAGCCCAATACTAAATCTACCCGACCCAACCTAGACTAAATCCTGGCTGTTGATCATTTTTGATCAATGGTCCAGATCTGCCCTTACCTAATTAAACCAAACGACCCCCCAAGACCCCTCTCATTCCTCACTCAACCGACTCTCTCTCTATCTCTCTATCTCTGGTTCTCTCTAGAACCTTCCCCCTTCCCTTTCTCTCTGATTAGTTCCATCCATCTTCTCCAGCCACCTCCTGTCCTGAATCCATGGTGGTTTCACCACCCACCAGCCTTCTATGTCTCCTCATGCTTGGTTACTGAAGTCTCATGACTTGACCATGAAGAGCTGGGTCCAGACTCTTGTTGATTCAAGTTTCACGGCCATCTCCGGCCTTGCTCCAGCAAGCCATGTCTGTTTCGAGCCTGGCCTTGTCTCCTCCTGCTTATATCCAAGCCTTTCTCACCGTTTGGGTTTCTCTGAAACCCTAGTTTTTGAGGTTTTTCTGATCTTATAACGTATAATTATCAATTTAAAAATACAAAATACCATCTTATAAACATGAGATTGATTTAAACATAAAAATAGCTAATATTGCAATTACGCAATTTTATCCTTAAAATACCAAATAAATTTGTAAAAATGCGTGAAAAAATATATTAGTTATATTGTAAAATAAACATAAGAATCCAATAAATAAATCACCAAAACAATAATTTTAGGGACAATTATTGGGTTTTCCTTGATAAAACAGAGTAGTAAATTGACTTTAAAATCTTTAAAAAATTAAGAAAAATAATAGGACCTTGGAACATACTTATATATGCATATACATGCTATTTTGAAAGATATTTTGCATATTAAAAATATAGAAAAAATTGGGTATCAACAGCTGCCCCTATTTACCCGGGAAGGATGAAAGAGTTGTCAGGTAAAGATATGATGGCCGATTTTGACTGAATGAAATGGTTTGAAGAGGTTGGTCGTTCTTTGTCTCCTAAGATGCCTAAATATCCCTGGTCTTACAGGAATCAGTCCATGTGTAGTTCAGGATCCGTCGATGGAGTAAGCTGATGGAGGCCTTTTCAAGAACGGGCGCAATATTCAGGTCGGGATGAATGGTTAAGGTCTAATAGGGCTGCGGGAACTGGAGCGAGATTTCTCCTACTAAGATAGTCGTTGCTTGCCGGTTTACCTACAAATAAGCAATACAAGCATATATTGTGCGTAAATTTAAACATGATGTAAGTTCCCGTCGGACCATGAATGATGTCTTTGGACAGTTAGGATGACGTCCTCAAACCATGATCTTCTGGGCCATAAAGCGTATAATAAAGGATTTGCATGACATTAAATGATGCTCTCGGGCTATGGGAATGATGCCTCCAAACTCTCGGGCTATGGGAATGATGCCTCCAAACTAATAAAGTTTTTGAATAATGATATGCAAAAGATTAAAGGAGATCCTCAGGCCATGGCATGGCGTTCTCGGTCTATGAAAATGGTGCATCCGAACAATGACGCCTTTGGATAATTTGGCGGTCTTTCACCCCATGAGATGCAGTATTTGGTGATCTTTCAGCCCATGCAATGCAAAAGCGGCGATCTTTCAGCCATGCAAGTGTAAAATAAAGCGGCGATCTTTCAGCCATGCAAGTGTAATATAAAGCGGCAATCTTTCAGCCATGCAAGTGTAAAATAAAGCGACGATCCTTCAACCATGAAAGTGTAAGATAAAGCGGTGATCTTTCAGCCATGCAAGTGTAAGATAAAGCGGTGATCTTTCAGTCATGCAAGTGTAAGATAAAGCGGCAATCTTTTAGCCATGCAAGTGTAAGATAAAGCGGCGATCTTCCAGCCATGTAAGTATAAGATAAAGTGGCGATCTTTCAGCCATGAAAGTGTAAAATAAAGCGGCAATCTTTTAGCCCTGCAAGTTTAAGATAAAGCGGCGATCTTTCAACCATGCACGCGTAAGATAAAGCGGCGATCTTTCAGCCATGCAAGTGTAAAATAAAGTGATGATCTTTCAGCCATGCAAGTGTAAAATAAAGTGGCGATCTTTCAGCCATGCAAGTGTGAGATAAAGCGGCGATCTCTTAGCCATGCAAGTGCAGGTGGAGGTAGAGCTTAACCTCAGAAGGCAGAATGGTAGCCTTATGCAATGCAAGAAATGCATATGGAGACAATGCTTAGTCTCGGAAGGCAGAATGGTAGCCTTATGCAATGCAGGAAATGCAGATGGAGATAGTGTTTAGTCTCGAAAGGCAGAATAGTAGCCTTATACAATGCAGGAAATGTAGATGGAGACACTGCTTAGTCTCGAAAGGCAGAATGGTAGTCTTATGCAATGCAGAAATTAAAATAAAAGGGCAATTGGTAATAGAGTTTCTTAGCTGATAGCAAATTGCGACATTGTGACTGATGGGGATGTTGTGATATAGGGAATATCGCCGGTGTGCGTGGGTAGCAAATGCTGGTAAACATGAACAATTCTGAGAGTTGTATTCCTGAACATCGTTTATCTCGTGAATGTATAGCATGTCGGATGCTTTCGCAATCCAAATGTATGCATCCAAAGAAATATCGTGAGTTTTGTAGAGGGGAGGTTAGTTCATATCCATATTGGCTTTGCTTGACCTTCTCGACTCTGATCAGGTGATACTGTACGTATCATTAGGGTAGTGTTGCTAAATAAAGCAATTTTAGTAACAAACAGGCATGATTAGTATAATATAACATAAATAAATAATCGAGAATAGTTTTCTTTAGATGAACTGACGACCGCGATGTGGTTCAAGACATTGCAACCTTTCTTGTTACGGAATTTTGAGGGTCCTCCTCAAAATTCTGCCCCAGTTTACTAGGTTGATGCTTCTGACGGCTGCTTGCGATGACTAGCTGAAATTGCTTTGGAATTTTGAGGGTCCTCCTTAAAATTCTGCCCTAGTTTCCAATTACGGGGGGAGGGGGGAAGAATGAAAATTTTATTGAATTGTGACCGAACCCATAGGGCTGCCTACGTATCCCCTCTTAAACGGGAATCTGGTTAGGCATAGTTCAAATTATATCATAAAGGAAAGTATAAGGATTACACATAGTATCGCTTGACTGCATCTGAATTGATCGACTTTGGCCAGACTTCTCCGTCCATTTTCGCAAGTATGAGGGATCCTCCTGTTAGAACCCGATGAACCATATACGGACCCTGCCAGTTGGGAGAGAATTTCCCTTTGGCATCATCTTGATGCGGGAAAATTTTCTTTAACACCAGCTGCCCTGGTGTGAACTATCTCAGCTTGACTCTTTTGTTGAAAGATCTGGACATTCTGTTCTGATAGAGCTGACCGTGGAAAACTGTATTCATTCTCTTTCCGTCTATAAGAGCCAGATGCTCGTAACGACTCTTCATCCATTCTGCGTTGGCGAGCTCAGCTTCTTGTATGATCCTCAAGGAAGGGATTTCTACTTCGGTGGGAATGACTGCTTCTGTACCATATACCAACATGTAGGGGGTTGCCCCAGTTGATGTGCGGACTGTGGTGCGATACCCAAATAAAGCAAGTATTTGCTCTATTCATCTGAGGTCTGTAGGCTGTAGAATTCTTGTGTTTGATCTTGAAAGCTTCACACATAGCTTTCATCAAGTCACTGTCGCGCCCACGTTTTCTCGTGAAATCGCGTTTATGACATTTGGGAGACAACTCGTTCCCGTTCGAGAATTGGGTTTTGAATTGAAGATTCACCACCTAATGATTAAAGTGCATTAGGACACTAGGAGGGGTTTGTTTTGAGTTACTAGAGATTGGGTAAGGGCTTGAAATTATCCCAAGGGGAAGGTGTTAGGAACCCATCAGGATCCACTAGTGTGGTTCCCAACCAAACTATTGTTGTGACTTATGTGCAAATAACACATAGGCAAATAAAGGCTTCAAATAAGAGGGGATTTTCACGTAATGGTTACAAATAAACAAAAGTAAGAAAAAGGAACTAAAGAGTTGATTTTCTTAAAAGAAATGGTTTAAAAAGATTCAAAAGAAACAAAGAAAACAAAGGAAAAAGGGTTCCTAGGTTTATTAATAATATGGATCACCTACACAACATCCGATAATCACTCCTCAGTAAGGGGCTACACCTGATGTTATCACGTGGTCATCATATCCATGTCTACCCTTTCCCACCCTGTTAAGGTATTAAAGCACGGAATGATCTCGTTTACTTATTGCATGTTATTACCCGCCCCAAACCTATCAGCCTCGGAGGCACTTGGGACTACTAATCCTTGAGGGAGGTGGTATTAGGCTTATTTGTTTTACCGGTGGACATGTCGGATCAGTTGGCAGTTTGTGGGCCACAATAGATGTGCTCAAACCAGTCATGTCATCATATGACCAGGCAAATATGTCCTCGTATTCCTTCAGAAATTCTATTTATTCTTCCTTTTCTGACGGTGACAAATGAACGCTGATCCGATTTTCTTTGATATTTTCTGCATCTCCCAAGTTAACAATCTTAGTTTCGTCCAAGTTGAACTTAGGTCTATTCTCAAAATTTTCAACCTCTTTAACAATCTCTTCCAGTATTTCATCTTCCTCTGAATCTATGTTCGTTTGTTGCATTGTCTCGTTGCATGTCACAGCCATTGGTTCATCAAGATAGGTAATAGTAATGATGTATAAGTAAAGTAATGAGAGAAAATAATAAGAGTAAGATTTGTAAGGAAACCGAAATGCTTTGATAAATTTCATAACTGTTTTGAACATTGGAAGATCTTATTGCGAAAATTCAAAAATGTGAAAGGAAAATAAACTAATAAAAATAAAAGATAGTGCATGATGCTTTGTTCAGCCTTGCTACCCCAAGGCTTTTCGAGCACTGGTGGTTCTGATGGTCCAATTGTTGAGGTGTGATCCTCGGCTTATGGCCTGTATGGAAGGGCCTTCCTCCCCCTCCTCCTCGAAAATGACACAACAATCCATGTCATCTTCTTCTAGGAACAAATTCCTCAATGCCGCCAGTGTTTCCTCTTCTTCCGACCCATAGATAACATCGGCCGGTTGGAAAGTATGCTCCAAATGTAGTATTGGCTGCTCCAGTGGGTAGTATAGACCGCGCCATGGTGGCGGCTAGTTGTTGAATTCCTCCCAAGTAAACTCATATCCCAGACCAAAAGTGGTGCCATGTTTCTTCAGTTTGATAGGCTTGGTGATTCCTTGGAGGTTCTTGCCAAGTCCCTTGTCAGGTTCATATCCGCACCAATTTAGTATGCTCTCAATTTTGTTGCCCCACCACTTGTATTTATTGACGACATTGACTCGCTTGATGTGGTAATAGGTTTCCCCGCCTGTCCGCTTGATGTAGTGTCGATGCTACAGCCCCAGCGGCATGAATCCACAGTCGTCCCAACAACAAGTTGTAAGATGCCAGCACATCTATTACTTGGAAATTGACATCGAACCAAGTAGGCCCCATTTGCAAGCACAAACTAATTTCCCCAATAGTGGACCTTTGGGAACCGTCAAAAGCTTTGACGTTGATGGCCCCGTCCTTGATCTCATGCAGCCCCTTTCCCAATGTTCTGAGTGTTACCAACGAACAAATATTGAGGCTGGACCCTCCATCAATCAGGATCCTAGTGATAAAATAATCTTCGCATTGCACGGTGATGTGCAATGATTTGTTGTGACTCAACCCTTCTGGTGGCAGCTCATCTTCATGAAAAGTGATCTTGTGACTTTCCAATACCTGCCCTACCATGTTTTCCATTTCTCCTCTGGTGATGTTGCTTGGTACATATGCCTCACTCAGCGCCTTCAACAAGGCATTTTTATGTATGTCGAAACTTTGCAGCAAATCTAGGATAGAAATCTGTGTCGGTGTTTTGTTCAGCTGATCAATGACTGAGTATTCCTTGGCTTGTTCATCGGGCCCGGTTTCAGTGATGGTCGGCTGACCAAAGGCCTGCTTACTCGACTCAACTAAATAGTCCGGAGTATAAACCCGACCGATTCTTGTTATACCCTGTGCCGCAACTGTTTCCCCGAATTTAGCTTTCCCTTTCCTTCTTGCCTCAGCTGCGTAATCCCAAGGTATGGCATTTGTATGGAACGGTGTTACGGCCGACATTGTTACTGGGATGGGCACCTTTACTCCGAACGGAGCATGTATTTTGGAGGGTAAAACAACAATTTCATACGGTGTGGGTGCGTTTGTTGGAGACCCAAACTCGACTTTAATTGGTGTTGGAATCTTTGTAGGGGGTGGTTCTTCAAATTCAAGTGGTACAGACATGTTTACCTCAACCTCCCTAGAAGGCTGAGTCTGGACTATGATCGAATTGAGGGTGACTATCGGCTTTTTTGGTTTGTCACCTTCTGTAATTAAACCGATCGATCCTTTGGGATCCCAATCATCCTCTATTTAAATTATGTGAACACCTCCACCCTTATGGTCCGGCAGAGGGTTGTTGTGGACATTCGGAGTAGGATCATTTGCTATAATGATCTTGTTATCGATCAGAGTCTGGATCTTATCTTTCAGAGAGAGGTATTCATCAATGGTATGTCCCTTCGTGCCGGAATGGTATGCACAGGATTTATTTGGATTGACCCACGGAGAAGGGTTTTCAAGGGTTATAGCAGGGATAGGGGTGACATAATTAGCAGTTTTGAGCCTTTCGTACAACTGGTCAATCGGTTCAGCAATGGCGGTATACTGTTTGGGGGGTATGCAGTCGAAATTTGGTCGAGGTCTAGGAAAGTTTTGGTGTGTGGGAGTTAATTGATAGTGAGATGGCTGAGCATTGTAGGCTTGGTAGACATGTGCGAGTTAGGAATATCTGGGTGAAGTAGGTTGATATGTAGGAGGTGGGGGTGATTGGTAAGTAGGAGATAGAGCTTGGTAAGAGGGTGAGGGTGTTTGGTAATTCGGGGTAGGCTGGTATATGAGTGGAGGTATCGGATAGGCTTAGTATTTGATAGGGGATTTGGCTCTTTGTGCAACCATTACGGCACCTACATCCCTTTTCTTGGACGTACCACCAGACTGTAAAGCCTTATTTGTAGCTTCCAAAGTTTCAAAGTTTGTAACCATACCACCTTTGATGCCTTCCTCGATCCTTTCCCCTAGCTTGATGATGTCGGAAAATTTCTGGCTCTCAATCAACATCAGCCTTTCATAGTACTGCGGGCCTTGAGCCCGAATGAAAAACTTGATCATTTGTTCTTTTTCTAAAGCAGGTCTAACCTTAGCAGCTTCTAATCTCCAGCGAGTGGCATACTCGCGGAATGTTTCCGTGGGCTTCTTCTTTAAGTTCTGGATGTAGAACACATCTGGTGGATTTTCTGTGTTGAACCTGAACCTGTCCATAAAGTCAGATGTCATACGCACCCAGTTCGACCATTTCTTTGGGTCTTGGATAATGTACCAAGACAGAGCATCTCCCTTCAAACTCCTCATGAAAAGCTTCATGCGAATCATTTCGTCTTTCCCTACTCCGACCAGCTTGTCGCAGTATGTTCTCAAGTGGACTCTCGAATCCCCTATACCATTAAACATCTCAAACTTAGGAGATTTTTACCCCTCAGGCAGTTCGACATTTTGTTGTATACAAAGATCTTTGTAGTTCAACCCTTCAATCCTCTTACTTCCTTCGACACCCTGAATTCGACTAGTCAATCTCTTGTGTTCTGCAGCCAGGTTCCTGATGAGTGTGTTTTTATCATCAGACGTGGGTGTTCTTAAGACAAGTTAGGTGGAGGGTGGCATGGTTTCCACATAGATGGGGGCGTTATGGTGGAAATGGTCATTTGTGGAATTCAGAGGTTTTGGGATAAGTAGTTGCAGTGGTGGTGAAGAGCGGGATAGTTTTGTGGTTTTGGGATGTTTTGTAGAGGTGTGGGGTTCTGAGCATTTGGAAAATTGATATCTGGAGTGGTGAGGGAAAATAACAAGTTTTCCAGATTCCGAACCTGATCAAGTTCCTCCTGAAATTTCACCAGTTTCTGCTCGAGTTGGGACGCACTTTCTTTGGAGACCTGAGCACCATGAGTGACCTCTACCCGTTCAGTTGAGTTTTCCTTTCTGATTTTGTTCAAATCTTCCATCTTTTCTTTGTTCCTGCTTCTGATAGGACTAGGAGGAGGAGTGGGTGGAGGACCCTTTGATCTTGTGTAATATGATGATGATGTCAGAATGTACGAACTAACTTTTGGGGAGGGGAGTAAATAAACAAAAAGTAAAAACAAAAAGGTAACAAGTCAGTGGGGATTATAAGAAAGTGTTGCGATATTTAAACACATAGTGCAAGAATGTACATCGCGTCCTAATTTGGGAGCCTCGTTGTACCCGAGGTAGGCCTAGAGACAAATTGATTTGGAGAACATAGAATACTAAATGCCTCATTTTATTGATAAAAAGTAGACGAATCCCAAAACGACACTAAATAACAAGGAATAAAATGTCACTAGTGGCCATTGGCCTTATTACATTTCATAAAGTAAAAGAACACTCCTATCTATTTGTTCCCAGAAGGACCTTCCCCAGACTCAGCATATTTGGCTCCATCGAACAGCTTCACTAGCTCGCAAAGTTCCAGCAGCAGGTAGGCTTTGGCCAGGTGTCCACCCTTGTTTCTTTCAGCATTCTGGCAGTCCTCGATCCTCTTGAGAAACTTCCTTTCCAGCTCCACTAAACCTTATTCCAAGTATCCTAATCGCTTGTTGGCACTGACAGCCATGTCTTTCCACTCTTCAGTCAGTTTTTGGTGGGCTTCTTGAATCTTATGGTGCTCGCTTTCACATTCCTGAATCCTCTTGCGGAGTTGATTATATTTGACCTGTGCTTCAGCCCTTTCATCAATGATTTTGTGACCTCGAACAAACCCGAGTTGGCCCAGACCATTGTGATTATCCTCCAGCCAGCCTGAATAGTATTGGGTGTAGCCAACATGGTATTATCTGGTTCAATAGTATCTCTTCCCATGATGATCTTGCAATGCTACATATGCTGAGCTTGGCACTTATAAGGACTGTCATCAGCTTGGAAGTCAACCCGGAAGTGACTTATCTTGTCGACCCTTAGTATACCCTACTTCCTACCAGCCTGTATCATAACTCGGAGAGGGACATAAGGGTAGGTTCCTCTCAAACCGATCAATATCAGAAATGGTGCGTCACTGGATCGGGCGATGAACTCTTTAGTAGGGAACCACTCGAACATCCATTATATTTGATCCTCAGTTAGATTTTCAAACAGCTCCACCCACCCCTTGGCATCTTTTGGCTGAGCAAACATGTTGGGCATGTAGTTCATTCGCCTTGGTTGATAGAAGGCTATATGGTCGTCCCAGTCTCTATGCTGAATATCTTGCCAATATTCACCCCTTTGAAGATGCTCCATGAGCCAGAGCTGGAGTAGCAAGTTGCAGCCCTCGAAGTGTGGGGCTCCTTGTTGACACTTTTCCAAGGCTCGGTATATCTCTGCGATGATCATGGGCACTATGCTAAATGGTTGTCCACCAATTCCCTCTATCAAAGTTTTGGTGATCATGGCTATCCTGGTGTGGATCCTTGCTTTCTTCATTGGAAACACTATCATTCCCAAAAAGCAGAACATGAAGACAAAGACCCTTCGGTGAATATGCCCTAACGATGTAAGGGCGAACTCATCCAAATATGTACGTAGGATTTATTGTGACCGTATCTCTCGTACAAATAATCAAAGATAATGTAGGACTCCTTCAAACATGTCAAGTCTGGATTCTTCTTTAGGCCCATCATTTTCAGAAAACCTCTACCCTTGCGATTTTCCGGCATTAACAAACCCGAGGTCTCCCATGGTACACCAGCCAATCCTCATATTTCCTCTAGTAGGGGTGTCATCTCAATCTCTCCAAAGCAAAATACAGACCTATCACAATCCTAGAACAGAGTAGCAGCTTTTATGATTTTGTTGTTGGGTTGGACCTCCAGGAGGGAAGGTAAATTTCCTAGGTATTTCCGGACAAGAGTCTGATCACTGGAATAAAGATCCTCCCACCAACTTAGCAACCTTGGGTGGATGTTTGTGACCATGCCGAATCTGGGGACTTCGTGCTCCATGCTTCTTCAAGACAAAAGGGTTAGGCCCTTACCCCTACCAGACTCGACTATTAAATACCAATAATTGGCATAAAAGCATTTAGTTCTCCAAATAAATGCACAAACGTGATAGTGTCCATTTGGGTTTTGAGAAACCTAGTGGACTTCAGACAAGGCTATCTTAAAGAGTCATTATGCGAACAACATAATAGACTCGGCTAGGTTTGACTATTACTGTGACTTTAGACTGGTACACTTGAGCGGACAACTCAAGAGGGAAAGGCATGGAACCGTCTACTACACCGTTGATCGACTGGTTTTACTGCAAATACGCCTTTGCCGGATTTAAAGGGTGATAATATCGGAAGAGAGCAACCACTCATTATAAGCGTTGCTACGGTATTTGTTTGGCACGAGTGGAATATGATGTTGAAAACATGCTTAAGCAATAATTAAAACAATTTATCACGTATTTGCACGTTCATAAAGTAATAATTACAATAACTTAAAATAGTAATAAAGGAGTGCAGTAAAGGAAAGCAGTGAAAGAAACAAGAGACAAGTTAGTTTTTTTTTTTTGCAGTAGAAGAGGGAATTAAATGCAAACAAGGCACATAAGAAATATAAAGTCACAGTAATAGCTTTAAATGGTAGAAGCCTAAAATATATCCCCAGTAGAGTCGCCACGCTGTCGCGCCTGCTTTTTCTTGCGAAATCGGGTTTGACATTTAGGAGACAACTCGTTCCCATTCGAGAATTTGGTTTTGAATTAAAGAGTCGCCACCTAATGATTAAAGTGCATTGACACTAGGAGGGGTTTATTTTGAGTAACCAGAGATTGGGTAAGGGCTTGAAATTATCCCAAGGAGAAGGTGTTAGGCACCCCTCAGGATCCACTAGTGTGGTTCCCGACCAAACTATTGTTGTGACATAAGTGCAAATAACACATAGGCAAATAAAGGCTTCAAATAAGAGGGGATTTTCACGTAATGGTTACAAATAAACAAAAGTAAGAAAAAGGAACTAAAGAGTTGATTTTCTTAAAAGAAATGGTTTAAAAGATTTAAAAGAATCAAAGAAAACAAAGGGAAGGGGGGTCCTAGGTTTATTAATAATATGGATCACCCCACACAACATCTGGTAATCACTCCTCAATGAGGGGCTACACGTGATGTTATCGCATGGTCATCATGTCCATGTCTACCCTTTTCCACCCCATTAAGGTATTAAAGCGTGGAATGGTCTCGTTTACTTATTGCATGCTATTACCCGCCCCAATCATATCAGCCCCGGAGGCACTTGGGACTACTAATCCTAGATGGAGGAGGTATTAGGCTTATTTGTGGTTTCAACAGGTAAAACACTAAGGGAACAAATAAAACACATATAACAAGTTTGGGGAAGCATATAAACAAATAGAAGGGCTCAAACAAACCTCCTTTAAACCAAATAAAGCACATAATGTAGCATGACTTGCATGTACTGTTTAGGGTCTGATTAAAACTTAAACGGTGGAGGCAGATTGATTTATTACATAGTTCAGATAAAAAGCCCGAATCAGGCCTGTCTGCTGGTTGTAGCTGATAAAAGTATGATTCAGTTCATAAACTATCCTACGGCTTGCCTAAGCGTTAGACGAAAATCTATAGGCATGATATCTACTGATTTCAGAAAAGATAAGTATACTAATTTTAGAAAAAGGTTGTCCGTTATTTAGGAAAGACGAGTTTTGACAAAAGATCATAAATTCTGCAGACGTTAGAAAATGATTTTAGATTTGTAGGCGAGTGAGACGTTTCAGACTTGGTTATTAATTTCTATAGGCATGCTTTCTAGGCGTTGTTGATTTTAAACCTTTTTACAGACATGGCAAGAGTGCAGAAATCCTATAGGCATAGCATCTAAGTGTTGTAATTCGTTGAAGCCTATGAACATGATATCTAAATGCAGTTAGTTATTTAAGCCCTATAAACAGGTTTGCCTAGTGACAGATGCATATGCAGGATTCAGATTTCCAGTTAACTATGAGCATGGCATCTATATGAGAAACGCAGAAATTTAACTATAGGCAGGATATCCATATGAATGCAGAATTTCAGAAACCTATAGGCGGGATATCTATATGGGTGCAAAATTCCTTATAGGCATAGTATCTACATATGAAAGTGCAGAATTCCTATAGGCAGGATATCTATGTGATATGCAGAAATCAGAAATTCCCTATGAGTAGGATATCTACCCCTTTTACATACATATTTATCCCTCCTTTTCACAAACCATCCCCGAGAGTTTTATTACAAATTTATTACAACTTAGAAAAAGTAAAGTAAAAAAATACATCAGAAATTAAAAAGTACAACCAAGGAGTGCCTGATTCAGACTTCCTGTCTGAAGTATGAAGTAAATCAACTCCAAGAGATCATATTCAAATCCTTTCTCCTATTTGGGGTGCGTTAGAGTTCCTTAAGAGTATCATATGAACTCCGGGAAGTGCTTACACCCAAATGTATCACGGATTAAGCCATGGTGTAGTGTGGAAGGGTCAGCCCTCAGGTGTCCAAGTTCAGAGGGAGCTCGAGGTCCCAAGGCAAGGCTCACAAGAGGGGGGCAGAACTTAGGGACTAAGAGAGAGTGCACGTGCATAAGTAGGATTCTGAAAGGGGAAAAGAGAAAAGGGAAGCAGCTCACATCATTACATATAAGGGTATAGGGGAATGGGAAGTTGCAAAAGGCAACAGAAAAGCGAGCTGAAGGACATATCCAGCAATGGGAGATGCTAGCACACCCTCTGGCCTGTTTGCTTAGAGGTCAAGACCCTAGTGGTTCAAACTTAAGTCATGGACAACAAATTACATTGCCATATGTTAAGTCACAACTCAAAACACATAGGGGTGAACAAAACACACATAAGAAAATCAGCATGCTAATTTAAGTACTGAGATATACCGAAATAGCAGATGAACATGTATACAAGAGAAGTAATTACACATTGTTGTGGTGCTAAGAATTAAATCAGGACATACCAGTTTTTAGGGAAACAAGTAAAGGAAAGCAGTAAGTCTTGTAAAACAGGCCACAATGCAGTCAAGAAGAGAATATTATTAAGAGAGAGTATGAGTTTAGAAGGATTCTGATGATGTAGTGTGTGAAGAGGGTCGTGCCTTTTATAGTATAAAAATCTGACAGAAATAAGGCAAGAAAAATAGTTAAGGAACTGATTGTCAATCAATTACATAAGGCTTCCCTTAATTAAGGGATTCAGGTTCAAACGAGTGAAAACCATTTAATGAAAGAAATTGAGCAAGCACTTTGTGCACAATATGAAATCAGCGGCAAATACATAAAAATTTATTTAAGGACAAGGTTTTGAAATACACGGTTTGTGCAAAAAAGGTAAGAAAATCAATTAACAAACAGTAAATCAAATAAGTTCGAGATTTTGCATGAATTAACCGAGTCAAAAAAGATGAAGAAGGGTTTAACTTAGGCCGAGTAACAGGGAGAAGCCGCAAACAATGGAAAGAAATCAATCGAGCCATATTAGAAGGACGTTTGCACTAATTGCAAATTTGAAAATCATTTAGAGGAAAATTCATCATATATAAGGAGCATGTGAGCATGAAAGAAGACTATCGTGTAAATCAGTAGAAAAAATCCAGTGTAGAAGAGTTTAGTAAAAAGTTCAGCATTGGATGAAAACAAAGATGTCCAAACTCAGTTCAGAGATTAAAAGTCAGTCTGAAAGAGGTAAAGGTTCTAAAATAAAACCCTAGTTCAATCAAACCTCCGCAAAACCCCCAAATTCTAGGGTTTCCACCTTGAATCAAGTGCAGAGATGAGGAGGCAAGTAGTCGAATCGAAACATGTTTAGAGGTTTCAGAAAAGAACTGAAACTTCTAACATGCATCTTCCAGCAATAGAACTCATGTAAATACAGTAGAGGGGTTCAAGGAAAACAGAGTAAAGAAACTAATTTGAAACATGATGAGAAGAGACTGATAAGAACAGTAGAAGAAAGCATGCTTAAGAAGATCCTTTTAAAAGAAACAAAGTTCAATAGAAGAAAAATAATAAGAACACAGTAGAAGAATACAGTAGGCGAAACATACCAGAACATAGTAGAAGAAAATAGTAGGACATAGTCGAAAAGCATACAAGAGCATAGTATAGAAAGCACAGTAGAAGAACATACAAGAATGGAACATAGAAAGCACAGTAGAAGAACATACATGGTAGAAGGAAAATATAGAACACAGAAGAGGCAAATACACACAAACGAAAAGAAAAAGAAAGTCAGAGAAACACTTAAGCATTTTTAGAAAACCCTAAATCATAAAAGAAAGAGTTTGAAAAGTAATTTTCGAAAGAAAAGTTAGGGAGATCGTTTGAAAACTCAAAGAGAGCACAGATGCACAACGGATATAAAGAGATCTAAGAAAACCTTGAAGGGTTAGGGTTTCAAAAGAACCCTAGAAATGAGAAAGGCATTGAAAAGGTCATCGATCTGAGTCGGAGAAGTCAGAACCACGCTCAAAACACCATGGTATGCCGGAGCAAGGCCGACGATGACTCTGGAACCTTGAACTGGCAGAGGTATGGGTGCAAACCTTCAAGGAAGGCCTTGAATCTTCAGAGATTAGGAGTGTAAGACCAACAGGAGGTAGGTATAAGACTCCCATAGCCCTGGAAGCCATGGATTCCGGTGGCTTTCAGGGTGGAAGCGTTGAGAGGCGGCTAAGGTTCTGAGAAGACTTGATAGAGTTTGAGAGAGTGCAGGGTTTTAGAGGAAGTTGGGGTTGTGAAATGGTTAGGGTTAGGGGGTAGGTCGGGATTAAAAAGGGAAAGGGTATTTGGTGGTCGTTGATTATTTTGATCAACGGCCTGGATTAATTGAGTAGGTGGGGCAGTTTAACAGGGTTGGGTTTGGGTAGGTTCAAACAGGGAGTGGGTCATGGTAATTGGTTTTAAAATTGGGTTCAATTGGAGGTTCAAATAAGGCTAAAATTGAAATAAACGGGGTTAATATTTAAATAGCCATTTTTCCCTTATTTATTTTATAACAAATAGTAAAATAATTTTTGGAAATAAATTAAAGGTACTAAAATGATTAATAATACGTAATTATCAAATTAAAAATACTAGAGTCAATTTTACAATTATGAAAATAATTAAATCTTTTGGTTAGTATCGCAATTAAAAATTGGCTAATATCGCAATTATACGCAGTTTAGCTTAAAAACTACTAAATAAATTTGTAAAAATATGCAAAACTTATGCCAGCTATATTTTAATATAAATATAAGAATCCAATAAGTTAATCACCCAAAATGATAATTTTGGAGATAATTATTGGGTTTTTCTTGATAAAATAGGGCAATAAATAGATTTAAAAATCTATAAAAATCAAGAGAAAAATAGTAAACCTTGGGACATACTTATATATGCATATACCTTATATTTTGAAAGTATTTTGCATATAAAAAATATATAGGGAAAAATTGGGTATCAACAGTCACTGTTGAGGTTGGAGCCATTATCAGTAATGATTGATTCTGGAATCCCGAATCGACAAACGATGCGGTCGCGGACAAAGTATGCCACAACTTTCTTGGTTACTGCTATGTAAGATGTTTCTTCGACCCATTTGGTGAAATAGTCGATTGTTACTAGGATAAACCTATGCGCGTTGGAGGTGGCAGGCTCGATTGGTCCAATAATATCCATTCCCCAGGCAGTGAACGACCATGATGAGCTTGTTGCAGTAAGCTCATTTGGGGGTACCTTGATCATGTCTGCAAGTATCTGGCAGCAGTGGCATTTTCGGATGTACTGGATGCAGTCTGTTTCCATAGTCATCCAAAAGTAACCAGCCCGGAGTATCTTCTTGGCTAAGACAAAACCGTTCATATGTGGACCGCAAGTTCCAACATGGATTTCTTCTAGTAGTTTAAATGCTTCCTTCGCGTCGACACACCTTAGTAATCCCAAATCCGGGGTCCTCCTATATTGGATTCCTCCGCCGTGAAAGAAATTGTTAGACAACCTTCGAAGTGTGCGCTTTTGAGTAGTGTTCGCAAGTTCTAGGTATTCTCCTATTGCCAAATATTCCTTGATATCATAAAACCAAGGCTTTCCATCTGCTTCTTCTTCGACATGAGCACAGTAAGCTGGTTGATCATAGATATTTACCGGAATAGGATAAATGAAGTTCTTGTCTGGATGTTGTATCATGGATGATAGGGTAGCCAATGAATCGGCAAACTCATTCTGGACTCTGGGAACATGCTGGAATTCTGTTTTTGTTATCCTCTTTCTCAACTCCTATACATGATGCAGATAAGGAAGTATCTTGGAGTTCTTGGTCGCCCATTCTTCTCGGACCTGATGTATCAGCAAGTCTGAATCCCCAATTACTAGTAGCTCTTGAATGTTCATGCCAATGGACATCTTGAGCCCTAAGATGCAGGCTTCGTACTCGGCCATGTTGTTGGTGCAAGGAAACCTAAGTTTGGCAGACACCGGATAATGCTGGCTAGTTTCTGATACTAGCACTGCTCCTATGCTGACTCCTTTGAAATTCGCTGCTCCATCGAAAAACATTCTCCAACCTTCATAGGATTTTACAATATCTTCTCCTATGAATGATACCTCTTCATCAGGAAAATACATTTTTAGGGGTTCGTATTCTTCATCCACGGGATTCTCGGCAAGGTGATCTGCTAGCGCCTGTCTTTTGATCGTTTTTTGAGTTACGTAGACAATGTCAAATTCACTCAACAGGATTTTCCACTTGGCTAGCTTGTCGGTAGGCATGGGCTTCTAAAATATGTACTTCAAAGGATCCATCCTTGATATGAGATATGTAGTGTAGGCAAAGAAGTAGTGCCTCAACTTCTGAGCTACCCAAGTTAAAGCACAACAGGTGCGTTCTAACAGAGAACATCGGGCCTCGTACAGGGTGAATTTCTTATTGAGGTAATAGATGGCCTGCTCCTTCCTCCCTGTTTCATCATGTTGCCCCAGAACACAACCGAATGCTCCGTCCAATACTGCGAGGTAGAGTAATGGAGGTTTACCTGGCTCGGGAGGGACCAAAACTAGTGCTATTGACAAGTACTCCTTGATTCTGTCGAAGGCCTTTTGGCAGTCATCGGTCCATTTGGTAGCGGCATCCTTCTTCAACATCTTAAAGATTGGCTCACAGATAACTGTAGATTGTGCTATGAACCGGCCGATATAGTTAAGTCTCCCCATGAAACTCATTATGTTCTTCTTGTTCTTTGGCGGTGGCAATTCTTGAATAACTTTAACCTTTGATGGATCCAGTTCTATTTCTCGGTGACTTACAATGAACCCAAGTAGTTTTCCGGCAGGAACCCCAAATGCACACTTCGCGGGATTCAGTTTCAGGTTGTACCTCCCTAATCTGTTGTAGAACTTCATCAAATCTTCTATGTGGTCAGTGGTTTTCTTGGACTTGATAATAACATTATCTACGTACACCTCTATCTCCTTGTGTATCATATTGTGGAAGATGGTAGTCATGGCCCTCATGTAGGTGGCCCCAGCATTCTTCAAGCCGAACGACATCATCTTGTTACAGTACATCCCCCACGGCGTAATGAAAGTTATTTTCTCAACATCTTCTTCATCCATCCAGATCTGATGATTCCTAGCGAACAATCTTCAAATGATTGCAACTCATGCCTGGCGAAATAGTCGATCAGGATGTGTATGTTCGGCAAGGGGAAGTCGTCTTTTGGACTAGCCCGGTTGAGATCCCGATAGTCAAAACAGACTCTGACCTTTCCGTACTTCTTTGGTACTAACACAATGTTGGCTAACCATATTGGGTATTTTACTACCCTGAGAACCTTAGCTTTGACTTGCTTGGTGATTTGTTCCTTGATTTTCAGACTCATATCAGGCTTGAATTTTCTGAGCTTTTGCTTTACCGGCGGACATGTTAGATCAGTTGGAAGTTTATGAGCCACAATAGATGTGCTCAAACCAGTCATGTCATCGTACGACCAGGCGAATATGTCCTCATATTCCCTTAGAAATTCTGTGTATTCCTTCTTTTCTGATGGCGCTAAGTGGATGTTGTTTCGTGTTTCTTTAACGTTTTCTACATCTCCCAGGTTGACAATCTCAGTCTCGTCCAAGTTGGACTTAGTCCTGTTCTTAAAGTTCTCAACTTCCTTAACAAATTCATTTTGTATGTCGTCTTCCTCTGAATCTATGTCCATTTGTTGCGTTGTCTCGTTGCATGTCACAGTCATTGGTTCATCAAGATAGGTAATAGTAATGTTGTATAAGTAAAGTAATGAGAGAAAATAATAAGAGTAAGATCTATAGGGAAAATTGAAATGCTTTGATAAATTCCATAACTGTTTTGAATATTGAAGATCTTATTGTGAAATTTTAAAATGCAAAAGGAAAGTCAACAAGTAAAAATAAAAGATAGTGCATGATGCTTGTTTAGCCTTGCTACCCCGAGGCTTTTCGGGCTCTGATGGTTCTGATGGTCCAGTTATTGAGGAATGATCCTCTACTTAATGCCTGTATGAAAGGCACTTCCTCCCCCTCCTCCTCGAAAACAACAACACAATCTATATCATCGTCTTCTAGGAACAAATTCCTCACTACTGTCAGTGTTTCCTTTTCTTCTGACCCATAGATAACATCGGCTGGCTGGAAAGTATGCTTCAAATGTGGTATTGGCTACTCTAGCGGATAGTAAGGACCGCGCCATGGTGGTGACCAGTTGTTGAATTCCTCCCAAGTGTACTCATATCCCAAACCGAAGGTGGTGCCGTATTTCTTTAGTTTGATAGGCTTAGCGATTCCTTGGAGGTTCTTGCCAAGTCCCTTGCCAGGTTCGTATCCACTCTAGTTCAATATGATTTCAATTTTATTGTCCCACCATTTGTCCTTATCAACGGCGTTGACTCGCTTGATGTGGTGATAGGTCTCCTCGCCTATCTTTCTTCTACCTCCGATTACTAGGATGGTCTGGCGACTGTATATGGGATTGCTACCATCGCCGTGAATGATCACCTCTTGGTGGTTCCACTCAAATTTCACCGCCTGATGTAGTGTTGACGCTACGGCCCTAGTGGCATGAATCCACGGTCGTCGCAATAGTAAATTGTAAGATGCCGGCACGTCTATCACTTGAAAATCAACATCAAACCAAGTAGGCCCCATTTGCAAACACAGGCTTATTTCCCCAATAGTGGACCTTTGGGAACCCTCGAAAGCTTTGACGTTGATGGCCCCGTCCTTGATCTCATGCAGCCCCTTTCCCAATGTCCTGAGTGTTACCAACGGACAAATGTTGAGGCTGGACCCTCCATCAATCAGGATTCTGGTGATAAAATAATCTTCGTATTGCACGGTGATGTGTAACGCCTTGTTGTGACTCAACCCTTCTGGTGGCAGCTCATCTTTATGAAAAGTGATCTTGTGACTTTTCAATACCTGCCCTACCATGTTTTCCATCTCTTTTTTGGTGATGTTGCTTGGTAAAATGCCTCACTCAGCACCTTTAATAAGGCATTCTTGTGTGCATCGGAATTTTGTAGCAAAGTTAGGATAGAAATTTGAGCCGGTGTTTTGTTAAGCTGATCAATGACCGAGTATTCCTTGGCTTGAATCTTTCTCTAGAGATCATCGGGCCCGGTTTTAGTGATGGTTGGCCGATCATAGGCCTGCTTGCTTGACTCAACCAAATGTTCCGGGGTATAAACCCTACCGGTTCTTGTCATACCCTATGCCGCAACGGCTTCCCCGAACATGACCTTCCCTTTTTCTTCTTGCCTGGACTATGTAGTCCCAAGGTATGGCATTTGTATGGAATGGTGATATGACAAACATTGCTACTGGAATTGGCATGGGCACCTTTACTCCGAACGGAGCATGTGCTTTGGAAGGTAAAATCGCAACTTCAAATGGTACGGGTGCATTTGATGGAGACACAAACTCGACCTCAATTGGTGCAGGCGTCTTTGCAGAGGATAATGCTTCAAACTCAAGTGGCATGGACATATTTACCTTGGTGTCCCCCGAAGGCTGAATCTGGACTACAATTGGATTGAGGGTGACTATTGGCTTTTTTGGATCATCGCCTTTTATGATCAAACTAATCGATCCTTTGGGGTCCCAATCATCTTCTATTTCAATCATGTGAACACCTTCACCCTTGTGGTCCGGCAGAGGGTTATTGCGAACATTTGGAGCAGGTTCTTTTGCCACAATAATATTGTTATCAATCAAAGTCTGGATCTTATCTTTCAGAGAGTGGCATTCATCAATGGTATGTCCTTTCATGCCGTAATGGTATGCACAGGATTTATTTTGATTGACCCAATGAGAAGGGTTTTTAGGGGTTATAGCAAGGATAGGGGTAACATAACCAGCATTTTTGAGTCTCTCGTACAGCTGGTCAATTGGCTCAGCAATGGCAATATACTATTTGGGAAGTCTACAGTCAAAATTTGGTCAAAGTCTAGGAAGGTTTTGGCGTGCGGGAGGTGATTTATAGTGGGATAGTTGAGAATTGTAGGCTTGGTAGACATGTGTAGGTTGGGAATATCTTGGTAAGGTAGGTTGATATGTTAGAGGTGGAGGTGATTGATAAGTGGGTGGTGGAGTTTGGTAGGAGGGTGAGGGTGCTTGGTAGTTCGGAGTATGCTGATATGTGAGTGGAGGCATTGGATAGGTTTGGTATTTGATAGGGGATTTGGTTCTCTATGCAACCATTACGGCACGTGCGTCCCTTTTCTTGAACGTACCACCAGACTGTAAGGCCTTATTGGTAGCTTGCAAGGCTTTAAAGTTTGTAACCATACCACTTTTGATGCCTTCTTCGATCCTTTCACACAACTTGATGATGTCGGAAAATTTATGGCTTTCAATCAACATCAGCCTTTCATAGTATTGCGGGTCCTGAGCTCAGACGAAAAATTTGTTCATCTGTTCTTCCTCTAAGGCAGGTCTGACTTTAGTAGCTTCTGATCTCCAGCGAGTAGCATACTCGTGAAATGTTTCCGTGGGCTTCTTCTTTAGGTTCTGGATATAGAATATGCCTAGCGCATTTTTTGTGTTGAACCTGAACCTGTCCATGAAATCGGACACAATACTTACCCAGCTCGACCATTTCTTTGGGTCTTGGCTAATGTACCAAGACAGAGCATCTCCTTTCAGACTCCTCATGAAAAGTTTCATGCGGATCCTTTCGTCCTTTCCTACTCCGACCAGCTTATCGCAGTATGTTCTCAAATGAAATCTTGGATCCCCTGCACCATCAAACATCTCGAACTTAGAAGGTTTGTACCTTCAATCCCCTTACTTCCTTCGATGCCCTGAATTCGGCTAGTCAACTTCTTAAGTTCTTCAGCCAAGTTCCTGATGAGTGAGTCTTTATCATCAGACTCGGGTATGCTAGAGATGGGTTGGGTGGAGTGTGGTAGAGTCTCCACATAGATGGGGGTGTTATGATGAGTGTGGAAATGGTCATTTGTAGAGTTCAACAGTTCCGGGATGAGCAGTGGAGTGTTGTTGGAGGTGTGGCAAGTGTTGCAGTGGTGGTGAGGAGCGGGATGGTTTTGTGTTTTTGGGATATTTTGTGGAGGTGTGGGGTTCTGAGTGTTTGGGAAATTAACGTTTGGAGTGGTGAGGGAAAATGATAAATTCGCCAGATTCCGAACTTGATCAAGTTCCTCCTGGAACTTCAACAGTTTCTGCTCGAATTGGGATGCACTTTCTTTGGAAACCTGAGTACCATGAGTGACCTCTACCCATTCGGTTGAGTTTTCCTTTCTGGTGTTATTCGAATTTTCCATCTTCCCTTTGTTCTTATTTCTGATAGGACTAAGAGGAGGAGTGGGTGGAGGGAACCTGGATCTCGTGGAATAGGATGATGATGCCAGAGTGCACGAACTAACCTTTGGGGAAGGGAATAATAGAAAAAACAAAGAATAAAACAAAAGGTAACCAAGTTAGTGAGGATCATAAAAATTATTACAGTGTTTAAACACATAGTGCGGGAATTTAAAGCGTGTCCTAATTTGGGGACCTCTTTGTGCCCGAGGTAGGCCTAGCGACAAATTATTTTGGAGAACTTAGAATGCTAAATGCCCCATTTTATTGATAGAAAATAAGACGAATCTCAAATCGACACTAAATAAACAAGAAATGAAAATCACTAATGGACATTGCCCTTATTACATTTTATAAAGCGAAAAGATAAACTCCTATCTACTTGGTCCCTGAAGGACCTTCCTCAGGTTGAATGCTCTCGTTGATAAGATCCTCCAGTTCGCGTAGGTTCACTAGTAAAATGCCTTTTCCAGGTGTTCTCCTTCCTTTCCCTCGGCGTTCTGACAGTCGGTGACTCTTTTCCTCACTTTTCCTTCCAATTCCAGCAGACTGTATTCCAGATATTCCAACTTTTTGCTAGCTTTGGCGGCCCTCTCTTTCCACTCATTGATTTGGTCATTTGATGAAAGACTCCTCCACCAGTCTAGCAAGAGTGAGGGTATGCTAACCATACCAAAGTTGGGGACCTCGTTCTTCATTTTCTGCAAAACAAAAGGGTTAAGACTCTACCCCCACCAAACTCGACTATTTAACATCAACAATTAGCGTGAAGCATTTAGTTCTCCAAATAAATGCACAGAACGTAGTAATGTCCATTTTGGTTTTAAGGAAACCAAGTGGACTTTGGACAAGGCTATCTTAAAGAGTCATTATGCGGACAACATAACTGACTCGGCTAGGTTTAACCATGATGCATGCACAATTAAATAGAGTAAGGTTTCTATGGGGTTTTAGACTGGTACCCTTGAGCGGACAACTCAAGAGGGAAAGGCGCGAAACCATCGACAACACCGTTGATCGACTGGTTTTACCGCAAATATGCCTTAGCCAAATTTAGGGGTGATAACATCGGAAGAGCGCAACCACTTGTTATAAGCGTTGCTATGGTAGTTTGTTTGGTACGAGTGGAATATGATGTTGAAAACATGTTTATGCAATAACTAAAGTAGGTTGTCACGTATTTGCACGTTGAGAAAGCAGTAAATACAATAGTTCTTCATAATTTAAAGCAGTAATAAAGGAAAGTAGTAAAGAAAAGCGGTAAAAGAAATAAAGGAAAGAAACAAAAAGACAAGTCAGTTTTGCAATCGAAAAGAAAATTGAATGCTTGAAAGAAATAAACAGATAATTGCGCATAAAGAAGCATAAATAATAATAGTCTGAAATGGTAAAATCCTAAAAATCCCCAACAGAGTCGTCATGCTATCGCGCCCCCTTTTTCTCGCGAAATCGGGTTTATGACATTTGGGAGGACAACTTATTCCCTTTTTTGGGAATTTTTGGGTTTGAATTGAAGAGTTACCACCTAATGATTAAGGTGCATTAGGACACCAAGAAGGTTTGATTTGAGTAACCAGAGATTGGGTAAGGGCTTGAAATTATCCCAAGGGGAAGGTGTTAGGCACCCCACAGGATCCACTAGTGTGGTTCCCGGCCAGACTATTGTTGTGAATTTAGGTGTAAATAACATGTCGGTAAACAAATAAGAGGGGATTTTCACATAATGGTTACAAACAAAATTGGAAAAAATTAAAAGAAAGCTGATTTTCTTAAAAGAAATAGTTTGAAATCTTTAGAAGAAACAAAGAAACAAAGGGAAAAGGGGGGGCCCTGGGTTTATTAATAATATGGATCACCCCACACAACATCCGGTTATCACTCCTCGATGAGGGACTACACGAGACGTTATCATGTGGTCATCATATCCATATCTACCCTTTTCCACTCGTTAAGGTATTAAAGCACGGAATGGTCTCGTTTACTTATTGCATGCTAATACTAGTCCCAATCCTATCAGTACTGGAGGCATTTAGGACTACTAATCCTAAGGAGGAGGGATATTAGGATTATGTGTAGTTTCCAAGGCAAAATTCTAAGGCGACATACACAAACATGTATAGCAAGTTGGGGGAAAGCACATAACAAGAAAAGGCTCAGATATACCTCCTTGAACAAAGAAAGAACATAATTAGCATGACTTTCACATACTGTTTATGGTCTGATTAAGAACTTAAAGGTTGAGGCAGACTGATTTATTACATAATTCAGATAAGAAGCCCAAATCAGGCCTGCCTGGTGGTTGTAGTTAATAACGTAGATTCAGTTTATAACTTTGCCCTAAGGCTTGCCTAAGTGTTGGACAAGGATCCTATAGGCATGGTATCTACTGAATTCAGAAAGCAATAATAATAAACTGAATACACACTGGTTAAAAAGGTTGTCGAATTATTAGAGAAAACAAGTTTTTACGAAGGCCATGACTATATGCAATTGATTATTTAAAACCTATGAACATGATTTCTAGAGGAAAATGAATATACAAGATTCAGAAGGACCTATAGGCATATTTTCTATATGCATATACAGAATTCAGATTTCCATACTTATGGACATGATTCCTATAAGCATGATTTCTATATGCATGTAGATTTCAGAATGACTTATAGGCATGATTTCTATATGAGAGTTGCAGAATTTAGATGACCTATAGGCATGGTATTTACCCTTTGCATACATAGTTACCCACCTTTTCACTAGCCATCTCCAAGAGTTTATTACAAATTTTTACAACCCATAATAAAGTAAAATACATTAGAAAAATGCAAATAAAAGTACAACCAAAGGAGAGCTTGATTCAGACTTCATATCTGAAATATGAGGTAAACCAACTCCATAAGATCAAGATCCAAAGCCTTTCTTCCATTCCAGTGTGTCAAAGTTCCCTAAGAGCCTCAAAAAAGACTCCGGGCAATGCTCACATCCAAATGTATTATCAGATGAGGATAAGTACAGTGTGGAAGGGTCAGCCCTCAAGTGTTCAAGTTCAGGGGGAGCTCAAAGGATCCAAGGCAAGGCTCACAAGAGAGGGGCAGAACTTAAAGACTAAGAGAGTGTGCAAACAGAATTCTAAAAGGGGGAAAGGGAGGGGGAAATAGCTATAGATAAGTACACATAAGGGGTTCGGGGGAATAGGGAAATTGAAAGAGCCAAGGTAGGTTGTGGGCATGCCACGCAATGGAGAATGCCAGCATACCCATAAGCCTGTTAGAACACACTATTTAGAGGTTAGGATCCCAAGAGATCAAATTTAATTCATGGACAATAATTTGCATATTGCCATACCTTAAACCATAGCTCAAACACATAGGGGGCAGGGGTTTGGGATTCAGAATAGAATAGGCAGAAAGAAATCAGCATGCTAAAGTAAGCGTTGAACTATACAGAAACAGTGAGTATACATAGATACGAAAGCAGTAAATAAACACTTTGTTGTGGTGCTAAAGCTTAAATCAAGACATACCAGTTTCAAAGAAACAAATAGAGAAAAGCAGTAGGTCTTGTAAACAGGCCACAGTGCAGACAATAAGAGAGAATACTATTGCGTGTAAGTGTAAGTTCAGAAAGACTATGAGTGATAATGTGATAATAAAAGAGTCGTGTATTTATAGTGTGAAAAACAGGCAGAAATAAGGTAAGAAAACGATTAAGGAACTGGATGTCAATTAAGAATCAATCAACACAAGACTTCCTTTAATTAAGGAATTCGGGCTCAAAAGGTAAAACTATTTAAGGAAAGAAATCAAATAAATATCTTGTGCAAAGTAGGCAATTAGGGGTAAATACATAGAAGTTTATTTTAGGGGCAAAGCTTTGAAATACACGGTTGCATAAATAAGGTAAGAGAAATCAATTAGTAGCCACTAAATCAAGGATCAGAGATTTTGTAATCACTGGTCCATGAATGAACCAAGTCAGAAAAGCTGAGAAAAGTTTTTAACTTAAGTCGAGTAACAGGGCAGTCAGCAAACAAGGAAAGAAATCAATCAAACTTATACAAAAGGAAGTCTGAAATTAATCAAAAATTGAAAGCCTTTTTAGAGGGAAGTTCAGCACATATAAAGAGCACACAAATATCAGGCATGCGAAAACGGTCAAGTGTGGAAGGTCTTATAGAGTTTAGCAAAAGTCAGAATCATATGAAGAGACAACATTGAAACAATGATTTTGAAATTTAATGAAGCAGTAGATGAAACAACTCCAGGAACTCAAATAGGTCCAAAAGATTAGGGTTTTTGAAATCAGGCAAGTTCAGAGATGAAGCACAAGCAAATCACATAGCCAATGGTCTCAAAACTCAGATGAACCCCCAAATTCTAGGGTTTTTACCATCAATCGAGTGCAGAGGTGAGAGGACAAGCAATCAAGGAAAAGATAATAATCAAAACAGGTTCAGAGGTTTCAGAAAGGAACTTAGACCCTTAGCATGCTCTTTCAGTAGTAGAAACTCATGAGAAACATAGTAAAAGAACAACATGCGAGACACAATAAAAGAAACATAGTAGAAGAAGCTAATGAGAGACATAGTAGAAGAAACTAATTAAGAACACAGTAGCAGAAACTTAAAAACACAGTAGAGGAAACTGATAAGAACATGGTAGCAAAAACTTAACGATAACACAGTAGAAGAAACGTAGTAGGAGAAACACAAAGAACACAGTAGAAGAAACATAGTAGAAGAAGCACACAAAAGAAAAAGAAAAATCAGAGAAACATCTAAAAACCCTAGATCGGAAAATAAAGGCTTTGAAAGCATAACTTTTGAAAGAAATATCATAAAATCGTTTAAAAGCTTAGGGAAAACATGGATATGGAACAGATCTACAGAGATCAGAAAAACCTCAAAAGCTAGGGTTTCAGAGAAACCCAGACGGTGAGAAAGGCTTGGATCTAAGTAGGAGGAGTCGAGGCCAGGCTCGAAACAGACATGGCTTGCCGGAGCAAGGCCGGAGATGGTCGTGAAACTTGAATCAACAAGGGTCTGGACCCAGCTCTTCGTGGTGAAGTCATGAGACTTCAGTAACCAAGCGTGAGGAGCCATAGAAGGTTGGTGGGTGGTGAAACCACCATGGATTCAGGCCAAGAGGTGGCCGGAGAAGATGGATGGAACTCAACGGAGAGGAGGGGAAGGGGGAAAGTTCTAGAGAGAACCAGAGATAGAGAGATAGAGAGAAATTCGGTTGAGTAAGGAATGAGAGGGGTCTTGGGGGGTCGTTTGGTTTAATTTGGTAAGGGCGGATCTGGACCGTTGATCAAAAATGATCAACGGCCAAGATTTAGTCTGGGTTGGGTTGGGTAGATTTAGGATTGGGCTTGGGTCTTGGGTTGGTTTAATTTGGGTTGGGTATTGGGTTTAATTAGGCTAAATTAAAAGGCTAAATGTGGCTATAAGTTAAATAGCCCCTTTTTCCCATTAAATTTATAAAAAATAATAAATAAATTTCTGAAAACAAATTAAAAGCACTAAAATGATTTATAATGTATAATTATCAATTTAAAAATACAAAATCCCATTTTATAAACATGAGACAGATTTAAACATAAAAATGGTTAATATTGCAATTACGCAATTTTATCCTTAAAATACCAAATAAATTTGTAAAATGTGTGAAAGAATATATTAGCTATATTTTAATATAAACATGAGAATCCAATAAATAAATCACCAAAAATATTAATTTTGGGGACAATTATTGGGTTTTCCTTGATAAAACAGAGAAGTAAATTGACTTAAAAATCTTTAAAAAATTAAGAAAAATAATATGACCTTGGGACATACTTATATATTCATATACATGCTATTTTGAAAGATATTTTGCATATAAAAAATACAGAAAAAATTGGGTATCAACACTTTGTTATGTTATTTATGACTTGTGTGCAAAATTTAAGGGCAATCGGACTTGATTTGATAGATTTTTGCATTGAATATAGAAGTTGGAAGTTCTTAGTTTCATTAAGCTTGAATTAGGGTGTGATTTGTGATTTCGCATTGTTTGATACTATTTGAGGTTTCAACTAAGTTTGTATAATGTTTTAGGACTTGTTGCTGTATTTTGTTGAGGTCCCGAGGGCCTCACCCGACCGTCTCCATCTTGGACCGCCTCGGTCTTGGACCACCTCGGTCATGGGCAACCTCAATCTTCGACCACCTCGATCTTGGACAACCTCGGTCAGGGGCAACCTAGGTCTTGTATCTGGACCTCGATCATGACGTCATCATGACATCATGAAGAAAAACTAACAACTTCTACCAGCAGATATCAGCCATCATTCGAGGTGGTCCCGAGGTTGTCCAGGACTGAGGTGGTCGAATACTGAGGTTGCCCATGACCGAGGTGGTCCAAGACCGAGGCGGTCCAAGACGGAGACGTTCGAAGATCGAGGTGGTCCGGAGGTTGTCCAGGACCGAGGTGGTCCAAGATCGAGGTGGTCCAAAATAAGGTCCAAATCTGGGCAGAATCTTTAAGTTATAAAAAGAGGGGACTTCGTCCCATTCTCCTTTTTTACGAATCTGAGCTTAAGAAGAGGAAATTCTTGACATATTTTCCAGGAAAAACATCGGGGTAAGTGATTCTAACTCAGAATTGGTTAATATACATGAATATATAGTTGTTTTCATCATCCAATTAGTATTTTTAAGATGGAAATTGGGGAAGATGGTAGAAAGTTCTTAGAGTGAATTTTTGGGATTTGAGGGTTGAGTTAATGTCGGATTTTCGTAAAATTGGTATGGTTGAACTCGTATTTAGATGGGCTTTCATATTTAGTGACTTTTATCAGTTTCCGAGACGTGGGCCCCACAGGCGAATTTTTGAGTTAATTTCGAATTTTAATTGAAAATGTAGTATTTTCTTATGAAATTGATTCTATAATTTTTGTTGACTGTATCGAATTTGTTTTGGCTAGATTCGAGCTATTTAGAGTTGAATAATCGAGGAAAGGCCTACTAGTGGATTAAATTGGAGCAAGTCGAGATAAGTCGCTTGCCTAACCTTGTGTGGGGGAACTCCCCTTACGATTTTGATGTTGTTTGTTATATGAACGCCGTGTACGTGAGGTGACGAGTACATACACGGACTATATTTGTTGAAAAACCATGTTTTCATTAATCAAATATATGTTTTTCCTTTAATTGAGCAACATTAATATATATATAAATGCTAGCTTTAGTAGATTTGGGATGTACAAGATGTATAATAAATAAAAATATAATCCCGCCAAATTTAATTAAAACACTAGATAAACCAGTAGCCCCCATGAAAATGGATGGAATTCACAACATATACAGACATTATATAGATAAATCACAAATTAGATTTATAAACACAAGTTTAGATTTCTATAAACTAACCTACAAGGTAGATAAGATTTAGATAAGAGACTTAAATATAAATGTAGATTTTGTATTAGGATTAAAATTCATATTACATAATAATGGTAGTTGTTTACTCAATAGAGATGGAGTAATATTTTTTAAAAATATTACACATACACCAGTACAAACAATAGAATCAGGAACCAGGATAAGGGCATGATTAAAAACAAACCAGAAAAACTTGCAAGAAGATCAAAGAGAATGTTGTAAAGAATGCAAGGATAAAAATACATGTTGTAAAATTAAAGAAGAAAATAAGAATTTAGTATTAGAAGAAAATGATGATAGAGATATACTAGAAAAAGATTATACCTTAATAGATGTTGAAACAGAATTATATAATTTTAAAACAAGAATAGAAAAAATAAGAATAATAAAAAATCAATAGGATCTAGATAATATAATAAAAATACTAGATGAAATAGAAATAATAGGAGACTCCTCTAAAACATTGGAAAAATAACACAATTATGTGTTGAGTGAGTAACTGCCTTATTTGCCCTAACTGCCTACCTGAATTCTATGCAGCATATTTAGTAAATTATGTGTTCCCTTCTTGACTTGCATTTGATTTTAAACGGTAAGATTTTCTCGTTTTAAATCATGTTTCCACTATTGCGATTTACTTTTGGGACTATGGATCGGTATTCTGGGAGTTGCCCTGTGTTGTGATTTACTTTTGGGACTACGGAACGGTATTTCAGGAGTTGCCCTGTATTGTTATTTACTTTTGGGACTACAGATCGATATTCGGGGAGTTGCCCTGTACTGTTATTTACTTTTAGGACTACGGATCGATATTCCGAGAGTTGCCCACTATTGCTATTTATTTTGGAACTACGGATCGGTATTCTAGGAGTTGCCCTATTGTTATCTCTATTGCTGACTGTTGTTTCAAATTGATTCTTTCCCTATTACGAGTTTTTTTGCACTTAATTATACTGTGAGAGGTTATTATACTTCTATTATTATATTTGCACCGGTAGGGCCTCAACCTGATCTCATCACTTCTCGACCGAGGTTAGGCTTGGCACTTACTAGCTACCGATGTGGTGTACCCATGCCCTTTCCTGCACATGTTTTTCGTGTGCAGATCCAGGTTCTTCTACTCAACCATTCTATCCGTGAGGCGAGGCGATCCAGAGACTTCGAGGTATATCTTCCACGTCCGTAGACCTAGAAGTCCCTCTCTATTCTCTCTTCAGTTATAGAGTCCTTGTATTTTCTTTTGTTTAGACTTCTAGAGTTAGAACACTATGTATTTCTTTAGCTTGTGATTCATGAGATTCTAGGTTTTGAGAGTGCTATGTTCGGTCGAGAGTGTTATTATTGTATGTGCCGAGAGGAATTTTAAACTCTTTTTATCATACTTACCTATTAGTTGGCTAGTTTTGTATCCTTAAATTCATTTTTCCGCAAGTTGACAGGCTTACCTAGTCATAAAGACTAGGTGACGTCAAGACAATTCACAGAGGGAGAACTCGGGTCGTGACACCATTGTTACAAGTTTGGATCTTGAATTACATCAAATGGATGTAAAAACTGCTTTTCTCAATGGAGAACTAGATGAAGAAATCTATATGGAACAACTTGAGTGTAACGACCCGACCGGTCTTTTTGAGCTTTTGCACTTTGCTTGTCAGTTCTCGGGAATGACTTTCCCCGTGTGATGTATTATGACTTATGTAAATCGTTGGTTTTGGCTTTCAGGGTAGTCGGAACAAATTTGGAAGAACAGTTCTCAGTTTGAAGCTTGAAAATTGAAAGGTTTGATCAAGATTTTACTTGTTTGTATATGATCTCGGATCGGAATTTTTGTGACTTGTTTAGATCCGTTAGGTAATTTGGGACTTAGGAGCGTGATCGGAATGCATTTTGGAAGTTCGTGGAAGGTTTAGGCTTGAATTGGCGAAAATGAGATTTCGATGTTTTTTGGTTGATAGGTGAGATCTTGATATGGATGTCAGAATGGAACTCTGAAAGTTGTAGTAGCTCCGTTGTATCATTTAGGATGTGTGTGCAAAATTTCAGGTCATTCGGACATGGTTTGGTTGGGATTTTTATCAATAGCGGAATTCGAAAGATTTTGGAATCCTAGGCTTGAAGTTAATGTGATTTTGGTCTTTTAATGTTGTTTTGAGCGTTCCGAAGGTTGGGACGAGTGTGAATAAGGTTATGTGACTTGCTTGTATTTTTGGTTGAGGTCTCGGGGCCTCGGAACGATTTTGAATAGTTTTCGGGAAGGTTGAACTTAAGAAAATACAACTGATGTTGCTGCTTCTGTCATATACGCACCTGCGGATTAGGGACCGCAGGTGCGAGCTCCGCAGGAGCAGAAGAAAGGCGCAGGTACGAGGAGGACCACATGTGCGGCTTGGTAACCACATCTGCGATACCGCAGGAACGGCGAGGCGACCGCAGATGTGAGGCCAGGTGACATAAGTGAAATCCGCAGAAGCGGATGTTTTTCTGCAGAAGCAGAAGCGCAAATGCGCTTATGGGATCGCAGGTATGAAAGTGCTGGGCAGAATGAATTAAAAGGCCCTTTCGCGATTTCAATCATTTGTTCATCATTTTTATGCAATTTTGGAACTCCAAGCTGTGATTTCAAGAGGGAATCAAGTGTTGATAGAGAGGTAAGCTACTTGGGCCTTGAATCTTGTGTTTATGGTGATTATTTCATTGTTTAATCATGAAATTTATGGAAAAAATTAGAGAAAGAGTTAGGAAAATCAGGGATTAAAATTGAAAAGTTAAATAGGGGATTTGAGGGGCCATTTGATGTCCGATTTTGATGCTCTTGATATGTATAGACCCGTGGGAGGATGAGGATTATATTGATGTGATTTTTGTCGGATTTTGAGACGTGGGCCCGGGGACGGGTTTGAGCAATTTCAGGATTTTTGGATGTAAATTGGATATTTTCGAGTGAGTTTTGTTCCCTTAGCATATTTTAATATTATGTACTGATTATGGCTAGATTTGGAGCATCCGGAGGTCTATTCGTGAGGGCAAAAGCATTGCGGGCTAGAGTTTGGACTGGATCGAGGTGAGTAATGATTGTAAATGATGTTCTGAGGGTATGAAACCCCGGATTTGCACATCATTGTGCTATATTAAGGTTACGCACATGCTAGATGACGAGCGTGGGATCATGCATTGTTGGGGATTGTGACTTAGTCCGTCCCGAATGACGATTTTGTCGCGTATTTGACTGAAATCTATTTGCTATCATCATTATTTGGGCCGAATGCCATATTTGGGCTTTGTGCCAACTATTTGAACCCTTAGGGGACTTTTGTTGATATTTCCTTACTATTTTGACTTTATACTTGAAGTCAGTCATGTTTTTACTCTTTTCGTACTCAGCCACGTTTACTCTGTTTTAACACTTAAAT
The DNA here is from genome assembly GCF_000715075.1 of Nicotiana tabacum. Classification (NCBI taxonomy): domain Eukaryota; kingdom Viridiplantae; phylum Streptophyta; class Magnoliopsida; order Solanales; family Solanaceae; genus Nicotiana; species Nicotiana tabacum. Next base: position 151,762,810 of record NC_134097.1, on the reverse strand, counting down.
GATCTTTTAAATGATATTTTGGGCTGAGAATCATGTTTTACTATTGCCCGGGTGGTTTGTGAGGATTTTGACTGAGTAGGGTCGAGGGCCTATGTTGTGAGGAAACATTTGATATTGATTATGAGGTCGAGGGCCTGATATATGTACATCACGAGGTGGCTTGTTGATATTGCGCTTGAGTCGTAAGGGACCCCTCCAGGAGTCTGGACACCTCCAGTGAGCGTGGGTACCCATTGTGATGTGAGATATAGCCTGAGGGGTTTGTATTGTTCTGAGATATTGCTCGAGGGGCGGATTTGTTGACATTGTGCCCGAGGGGCGAACCTTTATGTGTTAATCTTTCTTATTGCCTGTCATTTACCTATTTAATTGTGTATTTATGCTCGAGGGGCGATTTTCTGTGCTTATCTGTTCTTTCATTCAATTGCTTAACTGTTGAAAAGTCATTTTAAAGAAGTTTAAACTGAGCTAAGATGCTTTAAGAGATTTCACAGCGTCATTGCTTTCTTACTGGTTTTGCACTACTTCTATACAGTGTGTTGATGTACTTTTCGTGATTTTCTATCACTCAATCTTTAGTTATGATTATTACTCACTGAGATGGAGTACTCACTTTACTTCATACACCTCGTGTGCAGATTCAGGTATTTCTGTACCCGGTAGCGGGTATTGGTTGATCAGTGACAGAATCTTTGGAGTTTAGCAAGGTAGTTGTCCGACGTCCGCAGCACTGCTTTTCTCCCTTTGATGTCATTAGACTGTATTTAGAACATTTACAGAAATTCCGTTGTATTTTAGACCTTAGTAGATGCTCGTGACTTGTGACATCCCGATGTCGGGCTGTATTCATTTCTGTACTTGTTTTATTTCGCAAAGATCTATACTTGTTGGGGATTTATCCTTATAAATGACTTTAATTGACTTATTAAACTGTTAAAACTGAATTTGTGAATTGTGTCGGCTGGCCTTGTCTTTACGAGAGGCGCCATCACGATTAAGTCCGGTTTGGGATCGTGACACTGAGTGTTTCATTGAAAAGGGTCACGAACAAAAGGTTTGTAGACTTTAAGTCTATTTATGGCCTCAAACAATCTTCAAGACAGTGGTATATACGCTTTCAGAATGTTCTTGTATCCAATGATTTTACCATGATGGATGAAGACCATTGCATTTATACCAAAAGATCAAGAAATAAGCTTGTGATTTTAACATTGTATGTATATGACATACTTATAGCTAGAAATGATAAGGAGTTTATAATAGAGATAAAGTCATGGTTGTCATCTCAATTTGAGATGAAAGATATGGGTGAAGCTGCATATATTCTTGAAGTTAAGATTTCAAGAGATCGTCCAAAGAAACTATTGTATCTCTCACAAGAGAATTACATTAGAAAAGTTCTTGAATGATTCAATATGCAAAATAGTAGCCCAGTTGAAACTCCTATCAGTAAAGGCCATACCATGGGAAGTCAGATGTGTCCTAAGACTCCTGAAGAGATTGAATGAATGAGCCGAGTTCCTTATAGAAGTGCAGTCGGAAGTCTAATATATGTTATGGTATGCACTAGACCTTGATATCTGTCAAGTAGTTGGCTTGGTAAGTAGATATCAAACTGACCCAGGTTTAGCACATTGACAAGCAGTAAAGAGGGTCATGAGATATCTAAAGGTAACTGCGGATTATGCCCTTCGTTATCAAGGCGACAAGGATCTACGATTAGTTGGATACAACGATGTTGATCATGGAGGAGATCTAGACGAGAGGAAGTATACCTCAGGATATGTTTTCTTACTCAGTGATGGCGTCATATCATGGAGTAGTAAGAAACAATCATATGTATCACTATCTACGATGGAACCCGAATACGTGGCTCTCGCATCAACAACACAAGAAGTTGTTTGGTTGAAAAAGTTCTTGGAGCACTTTTTGGATATCACTGAAAATACTAAACCAGTATTAGTCTAGTGTGACAGTGAAGCTGTAATATCCTCCACCAGGGACCTAAAGTTTCATTGTAAAACCAAACATATAGATATCAAGTATAACTATGCGAGAGACATGGTTAGACGCAAGGTAGTGAATGTGAAGTATGTGTCTACAAAAGATATGTTAGCAGATCCACTGACCAAGCCTTTATCTAGAAATGCATTTGTGAGACACACTAGGTCTCAAGGCTTGCATAGATTCTGAGATACTTTATTTTGTTATTTATTTTCTCGTATTCACAAAATTGATGTTCTTTGATTATAATAAAGTTAATTTATATACATACATATTTTTATTGTTGAATGTTATGTACATTCTTTGTTTATTTTTTATAAGTATATCGAGTAGACAAGAGGTTGGCCAGAACCGCCTCCTTATCTTAGTGATGTGAGGAGATGAGACATGATTTTAAGCAAAATTATCATAAGGATAATTTGAGAGCTATTCGCTAAAAATCAAAATGTCGCTTAAACAAAGACATAAGGTCATTAGGGTGAAGAACGTTCACCTAGTCTACTTTGTGAGCCAGATGTGAGTTAAAAATGATATTGTAGATCAAAGAACTCAAATTTAGATACATATGGTGTCTAAATATCACATGTACAACATTCTTTATGAGATAAAGACATATGCTCCTTGGAAAAAGGGAGAAAATGTTGTAGCACATGTTTCATACCATGTGTGCTAATATCGACCAATTAGGTTAACATAAGTCAATTCTCAACTTATTGTTGTGTGAGACCTAGAGCTTTTATGATAGCTCAAGATTTTGTACCCTTAGAGACTCCGATCAGATACTTGAGACTTAGTGTGATGTTAGCTATCTTAGTGTGTTTTCAAAAGACCATGTACACGGATTCGGTCTAGCGGAGCATATCTAGAAAATCAGTCATACTAATGTTAAGGGAATCGTGAGAAGAGGAAGATCATTGATGGAATCTCATTTATTTGTATTCACTAGTGCACCAATTATAACTTATGAGTTATGATTATGAATACAAGAAATAATGATATATGAGATTTTGAGACTATATCAAATGTGATTTATATGATCTAGGGTACTGCATACTTTATGATCTATTTGCAGGTTTGCGCTCGACGAGAGGCTATATACTCCTAACAGATGCATAGCACTTAGCTCTCACAGTATTCTGGTCACACGGTCTACTCCCCTGTATGAATGATTGAGGAGATGAGTTGAGAATATGTTTCTCAGACTAGATGAGCACTCCCATTACGTGTGAATGAGAGATGTAGGAAATATTGGGTCCACCCATAAGGGGTGCTCTAAGGCTCAATAGGGTTATTAGTTAACCCTAATATTCTATATATAAGTACACTTACTGTGTATAATAAAAAGAAACTCTCTGCAGTATTTTCCTACGCCTAGTCTTCTCCTAAAGTCAGACTAGGGTTTAGACTGTGGAATTGGGGATTGCTCCAACACACCGTGACAACTGCCGCCAACCAGTAATTCCAGTCGCGGTTCAATCCGTTTTTCGCTTCCGCTTCACAAAGAACAAGTAAATTCTTGTTTTACGATTTAGGCGCTATCTAATGTATTTAGGTTAACGTGTTCTTTCACTTACAAATAGTTTTCAAACTACGTTGGTGGAAATTAAATAAGTCTAACATATGTCCTCTTTGCTTTAAAGTTTTCTTATGTATTTTCTATATTCTATGCATTTTTACACTAAATAATAGTATGACTTGAGATTGAAAAACAAGATATTTCACTCTAATCGTCTCTTTACTATTTCATAGCAACAAATGCAATCCTGATTTATTAGGATTCCAAGCAACTTATTACACCATTATCCTCCTTACTAAGTTTTTTTGTTTGTCAATTATTGTTATTGTTATTATTATTCTCTTAAATAATATTTTTTCCGATTCATATATTGCTTCAATATATACTGATCAACAACATCAACTCTGACTTTATTCTTTTGGGAGATTAATATGTCTATACTTTAATCAAACATCGCAAAAATAATTACAAGGATGTTATTTTTTTTGGTAGCATAATAGCTAAAATATTTTAAATACAGAAATTTCGAGGTGCGAAAATAGTTCCAGGTTTCTAGTAAATGCCTTGTGAAAATGAGGATGGATCATTCATATATCTCGACGAAAGACGTTTTCAAAAAAATTAAAAAGGAAGTAAATGAAGTACGCCTCAAATGTGTCTCACACGTTGCCGCTCTGGTCCATCAATAATGAAGTTTTTAAAGTTATTATTTGATCTTATACCAATCATATTATACTTATTGGTGGTGTTTGGTAACCTTTTTTTAAAAGCCTTAATCATAATCTACATATAAAAAAAGAAGAAATTTAAATACTATGATGTCATTTCTTTTGCTTAATGATGCACGAAACGTGCAACAATGATCTATAGGACTATTGTCTAATTAATAAATATGCTTAAAAAAACTTTCTAGATGGAGAGGATTAGGTGTACCAGCAAATCATTGTCCAAAAATATTTACGTCTATACTAATTGCATGACTGTCATGTCTTGAACCTAATTCAGAAAACAATTATTAGATTTATGATTATTGCGCGGTGTGGATCTGAAACCGGGATTTTATATAAGTGGCTTCAGTCAAAAAACATAGTAGCCGCTTGTATAAGCAACATCGGTAAATAAAATTTGCTCACTGTTCACTTTTGTTCATCATGTGACCTCAAAATAAAGTAATTAACACTCTTTTTTAATCGAAGATGGGAATTTTTCTCTAAAAACTAATTAATTTTAGTTTTTAGAATTTTATCTATATATATTAATAAATTTTACTTCAACAAATTTATTAATTTTAATAAAAAAAATATTAAACCAACTTAAAAATCTTATAATCGTAAGAAATTTAACAAAATAAGAATTCACAAACAAAAAAAAAGTAAGAAAACGAGTTCTCGCTCCCCCAAAGATCCGAACTTGTGATGTCCACCCCCACTTTGAATCCTCTCTGCCGCTGCTCTGCAGTTTCCACTTGTGTCAAGCTGGTTCATGTTTTGTAATATTTTCTACCTTCATGATTTAGGTGAAAATAATTAATTTTTTCGACGAAACGGGTTCGAACCCCTTACTGTAATGTGGGTTCGGCCCTGTTATTGGATAGTGAGTACTGGTTAACCATTAGAACAGAATAAGAACAAGCAAGGTGAAGTGCTATTTTTGCGATTAATTAATTCCGAAATATGATATATAACTAGAAAACATCAAGGTTTCTCAAGTCATATCATTTTTACTTGGGATAAGATGCGTTTGTGTTAGAACATAGACTCTATATCTATAAACCTACACGTGAGAAACAACATATACTAGTAATGCATGATTATATGCACTAAAATATGACTTTGTAAGTATTTTTGTTATAATGATCTTATGGCTAATTTGTGATCATCTCGACTATTATTACGCTACCAATTATCTCTCATTTATACAGCTTTCGGGCCTACTAAAGCTTATGCATCACAAGAATTAGAGCTGTCAATATGGGTCGGGCCGGGCTAGCTCTGTGGGCTTTAGTAATTGACGGGCTGGGTTGGGCTATCCCACCATTTTGATGGGCCTTATAATGGTCAGCACACCCTACCTTTATGTGGGCCGCGGGCACCCACGGGCCGGCCCATCATTTTTAAAAATATAATTTTATATTTTTTCTTTAAGTTGTGACCTAAAAAAAAGACAATTATTTAAAAGTTAAAAAAATATCTTATTGGAAAAAATTCGCAAAACTAATAACTTTTTATGTTGTTCCAATATATCACAATAAATACTAAAAAAAGTAAAATACAGGACTATATTTCATTCACCAAAAGTCAAAACTTAAAACAAACTATTCAAGAGAACATTCTTAATGCTTATGAGATATCCAACACATCATCTTCATCAGACATATTTGAATCCGCTTGTGACAAGGTTGTCTTAACATCTTCACTTTCATCTACAATTCATATGCAATATTAATTAGTTAAATATTAAAAATAATTAAATTTTAAAAATTAATAATATTTAAATTCACATAAAAAAATATTACCAGTTTGAGTTCGGGAAAACCTGTGCAGCCAATTTCGAGTAGTAACAAGTGTTTGGACATTTTCATAATAAATGCAACTTCTGTACTTTATAAGAACACGCCACCAATGCTAAATGTTGATTCCGATGGTACAATGGTAATAAGAATGCTAAGTACATCATGCACTATCATTGAAAGGTTGGGAATCTGTCTCTAATAATACTACAAATATGGTCTGAATGGAAATACACAAATCTGTCTCTGAATGGGTAAAACAGAAGGATAAATAATAGGAGGAGACGCCAAGGCCGGTGGACATCTGCAGGAATATCTCGGGCCGCCTGAGTGGACTGAAGACAGCACCCTCACTGCAGTCCAAACGCTCTGGAACCAGGATCTGCACACAGTGCAGAGTGTAGTATCAACACAACCGACCCTATGTGTTGGTAAGTGCCTAGCCTAACCTCGGCGAAGTAGTGACCAGGCTAGGACCAGACTACCAAATAAACATGTGCAATTAGATCATATACATCGGAAAATAAAAGCAGATATTCACAGTAAAGATGGGAGGGGGAAGAACATGTTGCGGGGAGTATCAGATAATAACATAATATCAAAGAGGAATGTAAAGAAACCAAAATCCAATTACTAATAAGGATAAGGAAAAGAAATACAGAATTCACTTTCATTACATATCTTGTTGCAGGCGTGCAACCCGATCCCATTTCACATATCTCGTTGCAGGCGTGCAACCCGCTCCCATTTCATATATATCTTGTTGCAGGCGAGCAACCCGCTCCCATTTCATATATCTCGTTGTATGCGTGCAACCCGCTCCCATTTTATATATCTCGTTGCAGGCGTGCAACCCGCTCCCATTTCATATATCTCGTTGCAGGCGTGCAACCCACTTCCATTTCACATATCTCGTTGCAGACGTGCAACCTGCTCCCATTTCATATATTTTTGTGGCGGCGTGCCACCCGATCCCATTTACAAATCAATCATCAATCACAAAGAATCCCGGCAAAGGAACAAGAATATAACAATAACATCCCGGCAAGGAAAATAATATTGTAAACAATAACATCCCGGCAAGGGAGACTATGTCATAACAATAACATCCCGTCAAGGGAGACAATATCATAAACAATAACATCCCAAAAAGGGAGACAATATCATAAACGATAGCATCTCGGCAAGGGAACCAACAATGATAATCAACAAATTAAGCATGAATAAATCTCAATGGAGTCACAACAATTACAACGCTAGACCCACTGGCATGTTTGACACCGACGTATAGATACTCATCACCATGCCTATACATCATACTCCACACTTAGCACATAGCAAATAAGACACAAATCCTAATCCCTGAAGCTAAAGTTAGACCAAACACTTACCTCGATGCCACGAACACAATTCAAGCCTCAACGACCGCTTTACCTCTCGTTTCCACCACCAATTTGCTTGTATCTAGCCACAAGTTACTTAATTATATTAATAAATGCTAAATGAATTACATTATCGAGATAGGCAAAAGATGTGTGAAAATGGCAATTCTAATGAATGAAAATAAGTTTTTCAATGTTTTCCCCAAAAAGTCAAAAATCGACCAGGGGCCCACATGGTCAAAACCCGAGGTTCAAACCAAAACCCGATTACCCATTCACCCACGAACCCAAATATATAATTTGTTTTGAAATCGGACCTCAAATCGAGGTCCAAATTGTCAAAATTTGAAAAACCTAAGCTCTACCCAAAACACCCAACTTCCCCCATGAAAACCCTTGATTTTGAGTTGAAATACAAAATCATGTGAAAAGAAGTTAAAGAACAATGAAAACGAGTTAGAAAAATGACTTACAATTGATTTGGAGAAGAACTTTTCTTTAGAAAATTGCCCAAGAGAGTTTAGGTTTTGAAAAGGTTGTAAAAATAGTTGAAATCCTGTCTGAAATTCATTTTAGCAAGTCTCTGATGTCGTAATTGCGACCAGGGTTCGCAATTGCGAACCCTTAAGAAATCTATTTTCTTCGCATTTGTGAAGCTGTTGTCGCATTTGCAATATCGCAATTGCGATAAAGGTGTCGCATTTGCGACTCCTGACCCATACTGAAGACTTCGCATTTGCGAAGTCTACCTCGCATTTGTGAGGTAATGCTAGCCCTAGGTTCTTCGCATTTGTGAACCCTGCTTACAAGCAATTGTGATGCTCGATCTCGCAAATGCGAGATCAGAGGTCTGCTACAAACCTGCAATACACCAGCAATCCTCCTAAGTCCAATTTCACTCCATGGCCTATCCAAAACTCACCCGAGCCCTCGGGGCTCCAAACCAAACATGCACGCAAGTCCAAAAACATCATACGGACTTGCTCGTGCGATCAAATCATCAAAATAACATCAATAACTATGAATTAAACCCCAAATTCATGAAATCATTCAAGAACACCAAGATTTCCAATTTCTCAACTTTAAGTCCGTTTTATACCAAACCAATTCCGATATTTACCAAATTTTACAAATTCAATCTAATTATTATTTCAAACTTGTACTGGGCTCCGGAACCAAAACACGGGCCCGACACCATCAATTTCAAACACCTTTCATTTCCAAAAACTCTTATATATTTTCAGAAAATAATTTTCTTTAAAAATTTATTTCTCGGTCTTGGGACATCGAAATTTAATTCCGGGCATACGCCCAAGTCCCATATTTTCCTTGGAGCCTCCGGGACCGTCAAATTACGGGTACGGGTCCGTTTACCCAAAATGTTAATCGAAGTCAACCTAAATTCATTTTAAATGCAAAATTCATCATTTTTCACAGATTTTCACATAATGGCTTTCTGGATATACGCCCGGACTGCGCACACAAATTGAGGTGAGACAAAAATGAGGTTTTAAGTCTTCGAAACACAGAATTCATTTCTAAAGCGAGTGATGACCGTTTGGGTCATCACATTCTCCACCTCTAAAACAATTGTTCGTCCTTGAACGGATATGAGAAGGAAGTACCTGAGTCGGAGAAAAGATGGAGATAACAGCTTTGCATATCGGACTCAGACTCCCAGGTCGATGCCTCAACAAGCTGACCTTTCAACTGAACACGAACAGAAGGGAAACTCTTCGATCTCAACTGACGAACCTATCGGTCTAGAATAGCTACCGGCTCCTCCTCATAGGACAAGTCCTTATCCAACTGAACAGTGCTGAAATCTAACACGTGGGATGGATCATCATGATACTTCTGAAGCATGGACACATGAAACACTGGATGCACGGCTGATAAGCTCGGCGGCAATGCAAGTCTGTAAGCCACCTCTCCCACTCGAACAAGAATCTCAAACGGGCCAACGAACCTAGGCTAAGCTTGCCCCTCTTCCAAAATCTCATCACGCCCTTCATAGGCGACACCCGCAGCAATACCCGGTCACCGATCATGAATTCCAAATCACGAACCTTGCGGTCGGCATAACTCTTTTGCCTGGACTGAGCTGTACGAAACCTCTCATGAATAACCCTGACCTTGTCCAAGGCATCCTGTACTAGATCCGTACCCAATAACCGAGCCTCTCCCGGCTCAAACCATCCAACCGGCGACCGACACCGCCTACCATATAAAGCCTCATAAGGAGACATATGGATGCTCGACCGGTAGCTGTTGTTGTAGGCAAACTCTGGTAAAGGCAAAAACTGATCCCACGAGCCTCCAAAGTCAATGGCACAAGCTCGGAGCATATCCTCCAAAATTTGAATAGTGCGCTCGGACTGCCCGTCCGTCTGAGGATGAACTGATGTGCACAACTTGACCCGTATGCCCAACTCCCGCTGAACTGCTCTCCATAAATGTGAGGTAAACTGTGTACCTCAATCCGAAATGATAGACACGGGCACACCATGAAGACGAATAATCTTCCGAATATAGATCTCAACTAATGTCTCGGAAGAATAGGAGACTGCCACAAGAATGAAATGTGCTGACTTGGTCAGCCTACCAACAATAACCCACACTGCATCGAACTTCCTCTGAGTCTGTGGGAGTCCAACAACGAAGTCCATAGTGATACGCTCCCACTTCCACTCAGGAATCTCAATCTTTTGGAACAAACCACCAGGTCTCTGATGCTCGTACTTTACCTGCTGACAATTCAAACACCGAGCCACATATGCAACAATATCCTTCTTCATCCTTCTCTACTAATAATGCTGCCGCAAATCCTGATACATCTTAGAGGCGCCTGATGAATAGAGTCCCAGGAACTATGGGCCTCCTCTAAAATTAACTCTCAGAGCCCATCCACATTTGGCACACAAACTCGACCCTACAGCCTCAAAACCCCATCATCTCCTAATGTAACCTGCTTGGCACCACCATGTTGTACCGTGTCTCTAAGGACACACAAATGAGGATCATCATACTGCCAATCTCGGATACGCTCCAATAAAGAAGAACGAGCAACTGTGCAAGCTAACACACGGCTGGGCTCAAAAACATTCAACCTCACGAACTGATTGGCCAAAGCCTAAACATCCAAAGAAAGCAGTCTCTCACCGACCGGAATATACGCAAGACTACCCATACAGGCTGACTTTCTACTCAAAGCATCGGCCACCACATTCTCTTTTCCCGGATGATATAAGATGGTGATATTATAGTCCTTTAATAGCTCCAACCACCTTCTCTGCCTCAAATTTAGCTTCTTCTGCTTGAACAAATACTGTACACTCTTGTTATCCATGAACACCTCACATGACACGCCATATAGATAATGCCTCCAAATCATGAACTAGATATTTCTTCTCATGAATCTTCAACTACCGCAAAGCATAAGCAATAACCTTGCTATTTTGCATCAATACCGCACTAAGTCCAGTACGAGATGCATCACAATAAATTGTATATGACCCTGAACCTATGTGCAAAACCAACACTAGCTTCGTAGTCAAAGCTGTCTTGAGCTTTTGAAAGCTCGCCTCATACTCATCTGACCACCTAAATTGGGCACCCTTCTGGGTCAACCTGGTCATCGGGGACTGCAATAGACGAAGACCCCTCCACAAACCAACGATAATAACCTGCCAAACCCAAGAAACTCCGGATCTCTGTAGCTGATGTGGGTCTAGGCCAGTCCTTGACTACCTCTATCTTCTTCGGATCTACCTAAATACTCTACGTCGATAAGACATGACCCAAGAATGCAACCGAACTCAACCAGAACTCACACTTCAAAAACTTATCATACAACCAACTATCTCTCAAAGTCTGAAGAACCACTCTCAGATGTTGCTCATGCTCCTCCCGGCTGCGGGAATAAATCAAAATATCATTGTCACACCTCCTTTTTCCGCCCCCGCTAGGGGTGAAGGGAGTTCTTTCCAATTAAAGGACAATCGAAACGGGATTTATTTATTTATTTCAGAGTCGCCACTTGGGAGATTTAGGGTGTCCCAAGTCACCAATTTTAATCTCGAATCGAGGAAAAGAATGACTCTGTATTACAGTCCGCGAACCAGAAATACGGATAAGGAATTCTGTTAACCCGGGAGAAGGTATTAGGCATTCCCGAATTCCGTGGTTTTAGCACGGTCGCTCAATTGTCATATTTGGCTCATTTGTCTGATTTTTAAACAATTAAGAACTTATATGCAAATTTAACTTTTAAAACCGCTTTTATCATTATTTATTTTATACAAAATTGCAACGTCGTGAAAACGCATCTCGAACCACGCCACAACCAGTGCACACGTGATTTTTTTGACGCATTTTGACTTCGTCAAGATCGTGATTTGGGTTACATAAATGTACACCCGTATTTAAGAAAATAACCTTATTAAATATGCGCCAAAATACTACGCGTTATGATACTATTATGTAGGACTGTGAATTTTACTAAATCGCCCATCTCGGAATCTAGGTATTTTCTTATATTAAAAAAAAGATTGGAGGACTGCAATTTTTTGTATTATTTATATTTATTTATTTGTTAGCGAGATCCTCCCTTATTTTATGAATACCCTTTAATGACTACATCTTTATTATTACTAAGTTTGTCCATAATTATGAAGTCAATCTCTACATACTTAAAAATAACATATTAATTACTAATTCAAAACAAATATTAATGGAAAGTTATATTACTAAAATGATAATTACGAACAACATGGAATTTCCCAAAAAATAAAAAAAACTAATTATCCCATTGTTGGATTAAAACATATTGTTAGTATGACTTAAGCTTATTGAAATTAATTATTTACAATTACTGAAAATTAAAAAAAAAAAAAACTTGATTACTAAACCATATTTCTAGAATTTAAACAATTTAAACTTAACCAACTTTGTTTTAATTCACATCATGTCCTAATACTTGATTCGCAAACTAATTCATGTTTTAACTGAAATTAACTACATGATTCCGATTAACTTAATGTTGACAAAAAAAACTTATGAATAATGAATTAATCAATTTTTGCCAAACTGATTCAATAACGCCATTTTTTACGTTATTTCTTTTATTTTGATTATTAAACAGTTTTAATTAGTAATCCGTCTTGAATATATTTCCTAATAATCCGGTTAAGGCGTTATTTAATATATCGCTATAACATGTCTAATTATGCCAAATGACAGTGATTGACAGAATAATAATACATGAATAATCTAAATACAATACAAAAAAAATTAAAACTAAATTAAAAATTTAACATTTCCGTTCTTCATTTCAGCTTACAAAATGCCAAAATTACAGTTGTGTACCTGGTATTGCCAATATAAGAAGAAGAAAGTCAGCCACGCAATAATAACAAAACAGCACAGCAACAAAAGTCCAATAGCAGTAACAACCCAGGAACAGAGTTTGCAAACCGGTGGAGTATTAAACTCAAAACAAAAGCTTCAAGCTTTGATGAAAAACAATTAATTCTGATTTCACACAATGAAAGAAAGCAAAAGATTTTTTTTTTAGTTTTTTTTTTTTGAAAGTTTAAATATTTTTTCGGAATTTTCTCTCTCTTAAATGTTCAGCCCTTTTTTTCTCTCTCTTATTTTCTTTCTGTTCAGATTCGTTCTTTCTCTTCTGTATTCTCTCGTCTCTTGTCTATTCTGATTTCAAGACTTCTTATAACTCATCCCATAAATCTTTCAATTAATTAAAATCAATACTTTTTCTCTACCCAACCCATTATCTTCTCACTCATCCCCATTACATTAAATAAACATATCACACCACCCCATTATATTTTGTCCCCCATGCCTAACATAAAATAATACAAGATTCCCCCCACTAAATTTGTCTTGTCCCCCTTTATATTAAACAACTATATCACAACCCACCCCAATTCATTTTGTCCCCCATGCTTTACATAAAAAATTACAAAATGTACAATTACCAAACTACCCCTCCGACCTTATTGCAATTACAAATCTACCCCTGAACGGATTGCAATTTACCAAACTACCCCCTTTCTAAACAATCAATTCATCATAACTTAACCAAAATATAGTCAAGATGACCAATTTCTCAACAATCTTCAACAACAACTTACATGAACATGATGAACAACACAAACCCCAAATTAATGGAAATAAATCAACCATATCGGGAACCAATCCTGGTTAATTTAGACCATTAATGGATGAACAAAGAGACAATAATACAAACAACAATATACATGATTCAAATTAAATCAAGCAAATCACTAACAAACATAAACTCACATTAAATCACTGAATTTACACATGAACTTCAAACCAAGACGAACATGAATTAAATCTATCTTTAAGCAACAATACATGACAGATTCAATGATTCAAACAACATTACTAATTTCTGGAAAATACATAACAACATGAGACAAATTGAAGAAATAATTAATTAAATTTCAATTTGAATCTAACAAACATTAAACTAACAAATATTCACTTAAACAACAATACAAACATGAAATAAACATGAAAAATAATTAATTAATCTTTCATTTGGAATCTGAAAAATTAATTTAACAAACAACACATGAACATGAACTAAAATTAATTCAAACGATAAACAAAACAAACATTTGCCGATTTTAGATTCGAAAATATCTAAACAAAATACGGACAAAATAAAACTCAAAATCTATGGATGCCTGTGTCGATGAGGCAGCAACTGGGGTGCGTTCGGCAAAAGCAGTACTCGTCGAGCCATGGACGTCGAGGGTCATCCATGGACGTCGAGCTCGAGTTTGAGCTTGACGTTGAATGACGACGATGCTTCCATGGCCAGCAGCTGAAACTCCCAGAAATGTGAGCAACAACAGTCCGTTGAGTAAGAAGACGGAGTGAAACAGCAGCAGCTCGGAGCAGACGACGCAGTGGGACAGCAGCTCGCGAAACAAGCCGTGGTTGTTCGAACTGTTCGCAGTCGAAGACGAAGCAGTAATGGAGGTCGTTCAGATGGGGAAGATGAAGCAGAAGCAATAAGAAGCAGAAGGGTCGCAGCTGCTCGTCGAGGAAGGAGATGAAACAAGCAGCGATTGGGTTTTCCTTCCATTTTGACCGAGGGTTTTCCGGCGATGCAGCGGCGAAGTAGATGGGGAGGTCGACGTGGATGGTGGTCGTTTGGAGACGAAGAAGCAACAAAAGGGTCAGCCATGGATGGGGTCTTTGAGCTTTTGGAGAAGAAAGAGCAAAATGGGTGTGGGGGCGGATGTTTTCTTAGTTTTAGGGTTTTTGGTTTTGTTTTTTTTTTATTTTTTTGTTTTATTTTGTGTTTTTGACAAATGAAGAATGGGTGTTGGGCATTTGGGTTAATGGGGCGGACCGGGTCGACCCGGTCTAAAGTGGACTGGGTCATGGAGAAGATTGGGCAATTTTTTGGGCCTTTGGCTTACAATTGAAGAAGTGGCCCAATCCGATTTTCTTTTGTATTTTTGTTCTCTTTTCTTCTTTTATTTTCTAAAACTAAATTATAAAAGTACTTAAATTATTATTAAGAACTAAATTAAGTTATAAAAGCGCAAATTAACTCTCAATAACAATTAACGCACAATTAAGTAATAATTAAGCATAAAATTGTTCATTTGGACATTAAATGCTAAAAATGCAAAAGATGCCTATTTTTGTAATTTTTAATTTTTGTAAAACTAATTTAATTACTAACAATTGTAGAATTAAATCCTACATGCAAAATGCGACGTATTTTTGTATTTTTATTAATTTAACAAATAAACATGCACAGACAAATACAAATAATTATTCAAAATATCACAAAATTGCACACCAAGAAAAATTACTTTATTTTTGAATTTTTTTTTGGAGTAATTCTCATATAGGGCAAAAATCACGTGCTTACAGCTGCCCCTCTTTGCCCGAAGACACGAAGGGTTTTCGTGCAAAGATAAAGCGAGCGATTTTTGCCCATCCGAGTACTCCGTGTGAAGCATTTTTTTTTTTTTTGAAAAAGATTTGACCGAACCTTTGCTTCAAAGGTTTCCTACATATCCTGGGCTAAACAAGAATCAGGTCAATGTAGTTCGGGAAGTTTTGGTAGCTGGGACTACCGTGGGACTGCAATGTTACTGTTGTTGCATGCTATTACCACTGCTTACCGATATCCTTGTTACACCATGCTTAAAAGAAAACAAGAAGCTAGGCTAGAGTACAATTTGTTTTTGTTGTCTTGCTTCCTTGTCTGCTTGCATTTCTTCCGGTGCTTTTCTTCTTTTGACACATGTACTTGAGTTTGTACTGTGACCTCTTGTTGCAACCTTTTGTTTCCCGGTGCCGGGGAATTTTGTTGTTTCCTACTGGGGATTCCTATTGTAACCCTCTGTTTTATTGTCCTCTGACTTGATCTTGAAATGTATGCCTCTGTTCTATGGACGGGCTCCCAACTTCAATACTTGAAATTAAAGACTGAATGTATTCCTCTGTTATATGGGCGGGCTCCCAACTTCAACACTTGAAAATTAAAGACTAAAATGTATGCCTCTGTTATCTGGGCGGGCTCCCAACTTCAACGCTTGAAATATAAAGACTGAAATGTATGCCTCTGTTATCTAGGCGGGCTCCCAACTTCAACACTTGAAATGAAAAGATTGAAATGTATGCCTCTGTTATCTGGGCGGGCTCCCAACTTCAATGCTTGAAATGAAAATACTGAAATGTATGCCTCTGTTATCTGGGCGGGCTCCCAATTGCTAACTTTGAAATGGAATATCTCTATTCTCCAGGCAGACTTCTGACTTTTAAAATTTAAACTATGTGTCTCTGTTCTTCAGGCGGACTCCTGACATCAAACTTGAAAAGTATGTCTCTGTTCTCCAGGCGGACTCCTGACTTTTAAAATTTAAGCTGTATGTCTCCGTTCTTCAGGCGGACTCCTGACGTCAAACTTGAAAAGTACGTCTCTGTTCTCCAGGCGGACTCCTGATTGCTAAATTTGAAATGAATGTCTCTATTCTCCAGGCGGACTCCTGATTTTTGAAATTTAAACTGTATGTCTCCGTTCTTCAGGCGGACTCCTGACGTCAAACTTGAAAAGTATGTCTCTGTTCTCCAGGCGGACTCCTGATTGCTAAATTTGAAATTGAATGTCTCTATTCTCCAGGCGGACTCCTGACTTTTAAAATTTAAACTGTATGTCTCCGTTCTTCAGGTGGACTCCTGACGTCAAACTTGAAAAATACGTCTCTGTTCTCCAGGCGGACTCCTGACAACTTGCATTTTATCCTAATTAGTGCTTGTTTTTCCCTCCTGGAGAATTCCTCTTCAACAACTAACTTTTCTCCCCCTGCTCAATCAAAGAAAATTTTGTCAGTTTAAAACGGTGGTTAGTTGATGGCATTCTTGCTGAAAAATCCTTCCACTGCCTTGCTTTGTGTTGACTAATTTCCACGCACTGACCCTGAACCGCTTGACTTTCTGACCAACTTTTAAATTTCCCAAACTCTGGCGACCTAAATGTTTTACACCCCTGCTGTTATTTCACTTTTCTGACCTTTTTGTTTGAGCTTTCGCCTTTCCCACGACATTCCCCAATCATTTCACCGATGAAACTTCCGTTAATTCCCTGTATTCCACTTGACATCAAGTTATTTTTGACATGCTCTGACCACGTTGTGCTTTACAATTCTAGAAGCTGGTAGTGAACTTTGAAGTCCTTTCTGCTTGCATTGAACAAAACTGGCACTGAAACATCTCAGCTAGATAAAACAATCAAAAGAAAATGAAATGCCATGATTCTTGAGTTAAGGATAAGAAGAATCCAAAACCAGATGACTGTTTGAAAGGAGAAGGAAAAGAAACTTATCTGAGCGAGACAAACTAGTACCAATGGTCATGACATGCATTTTGGATTAATCAGCCCAATCTGTCCAACCAAACAAACTCTCAATTGTCGTACCTCATTGCCCAGAACTTCCATCACTTGTTTGATTTATCCAGACCTTAACCTTGTTTCCCTGCGGTACCGCGAAACGGTTTCTATCAACAGACCTTTCTCAGTTTTCCATTTCTTATCTCACCTTCGCCTTGAGGTGCCCGTAAAGGTTTTCACCAACAAGACTCTCTCATTTATTTTTCTCTCAGCTCTCGTCGCCTTACGGTGCCCGTGAGGGTTTTCACCCATAAGACTCTCTCATTTATTTTTGTTCTTCTTGCTAGAACCAGAGTGTTGCCCCTGTCGTGGGTTATTCCTACCTGTTCATCTTGGCATTTCTCAAAACTGATCATAAGGTCTTTCTTTGGTCCGTAATGTAGGCTTTTGGATTGATTTAGAATGAAAGGTATAAAAGGCTCAAAACAATTCAAATGGGGTTCAAATTACAACTTTCGGAATCCCACTTTCATAACAATCACCACTTCTGCCCCAGTTTCTTGCTTGGGGATTTTTGGATTTCTATTTGGTATGACTGAACCTCGGAGTAAGGCTGCCTACGTACCCTTTCGGGATCAAGTCAAACGTAGTTCACTTCATAGAGACTACGTTGTTATGTTTCTCTTCTTTCCCTTTTTTTTCTTCACTTTTCTTTCCTTTCTTTTTCTTCTTTTCTTTTTCTTTTTCTTTTCTTCTTCTTTTTTTTTTCTTTTCTTTTCTTTCCTTCTTTTCTTTATGTTCGGCACTTGTGTTCTCTGATAGTGCCGTTGATTCTGAAAGAGGTGTATGAAAAATAAGTAAGGCTCGAAGGGGATAACAAGGGATAGGAGTGTTTGAATAGCAGAACAAAATTCCTTCATCATTTCAATCTTTAAGATATGCCAAATACGAACAGATACATTCAGAAAATAAAGAAATCATACATAATATCTCTTGACTGCATCGGAATTGATGGTCATTTCTACACATTTTCCTTCCACATTTGTAAAATACAATGCTCCATTAGACAACACTCTGGTTACTACAAATGGTCCCTGCCAGTTTGGGGCAAATTTTCCTTTTGCCTCAGCCCAATGAGGCAAGATCCGCCTCAGTACTAATTGTCCGACTTCAAATTTCCTTGGACGTACTTTTTTGTTGTATGCTCTTGTTATTCTTCATTGGTACAGTTGGCCATGACACACTAATGCCAATCTTTTCTCATCGATCAAACTCAACTGCTCAAGACGACTTTTCACCCATTCATCATCATCGATCTCAGCCTCTGCAATGATTCGCAGAGATGGTATTTCCACTTCTACGGGTATTACTGCCTCGGTACCGTATACCAATGAGTAAAGAGTCGTCCCTACCGAGGTACGCACAGTGGTGCAATATCCTAACAATGCAAAAGGCAATTTCTCATGCCATTGTCTAGATCCTTCAACCATCTTCCGGAGTATTTTCTTTATGTTCTTATTGGCCGCTTCAACCGCACCATTTGCCTTGGGACGGTACGGAGTAGAGTGCCTGTGAGCAATCTTAAACTGCTCACATGTCTCCTTCATCAAATGGCTATTAAGATTAGCCCCATTATCTGTGATGATTACCTTTGGGATCCCAAACCGACAGATGATATTTGCATGCACGAAGTCAACTACAGCCTTCTTGGTCACAAACTTGAATGTCTTCGCTTCCACCCATTTGGTAAAATAATCTATAGCTACCAAGATAAACCTGTGCCCATTTGATGCTGCTGGATCAATTGGCCCAATAACATCCATGCCCCATGCAACAAAAGGCCATGGCGCGGACATCGTATGTAATTCTGATGGCGGAGCATGAATCAAATCTCCATGTATTTGGCATTGATGACACTTACGCACAAAACTGATACAATCTCGCTCCATCGTGAGCCAATAATAACCTGCTCGGAGAATCTTCTTTGCTAGAACATACCCATTCATATGCGGCCCGCAAACTCCGGAATGCACCTCAGTCATGATAGTTGTGGCTTGCCGTGCATCTATACATCTCAACAAACCGAGCTCTGGCGTTCTTTTGTACAGTACTCCCCCACTAAGGAAAAACCCACTTGCCAACCGTCGAATTGTTCTTTTCTGATCACTGGTGGCCTGCGTTGGATATACTCCCGCTTTGATGTACTCTTTGATATCATGGAACCATGGCTCTCCATCGATTTCCTCTTCTATCACATTACAGTAAGCATGCTGCTCATGGACTTGAATCTGCAATGGATCAACATAGGCCTTATCTGGATGGTGCAACATTGATGCCAAAGTAGCCAAAGCATCAGCAACCTCATTATGAATCCTTGGAATGTGTCTGAATTCTATGACCTGAAAACGCTGGCAAAGCTCATGTAGACACTGCCGATACGGTATAAGCTACAAGTCCCGTGTTTCCCATTCCCCTTGAATCTGGTGTACCAGTAAGTCCGAGTAACCCATGACCAAGACTTCCCGTACACCCATATCCACAGCTAATCTCAATCTCAATATACACGCCTCATATTCTGCCATGTTGTTTGTACAGTAGAAACGAAGCTGAGCTGTAAAGGGGTAATGCTGACCTGTTTTCGAAATAAGTACCGCACCTATTCCTACGCCTTTCATATTGGCGGCCCCATCAAAGAAAAATTTCCATCCCGACTTCTCAGCTTGTTCTAATTCATCAATGTGCATTACCTCTTCATCAGGGAAATAAGTTTTCAAAGGCTCATAATCTTCATCAACAGGGTTCTCAGCCAAGTGATCTGCTAATGCCTGTGCTTTCATGGCAGTCCGTGTCACATAGACAATGTCGAACTCTGTAAGTAAGATCTGCCACTTTGCAAGCCTTCCTGTAGGCATGGGTTTCTGGAAAATATACTTCAACGGGTCCAAGCGAGATATAAGGTAAGTGGTGTAAGATGACAAGTAATGTTTCAATTTCTGTGCCACCCAAGTTAGGGCACAACATGTCCTTTCCAGATGAGTATACTTGACCTCGTAAGATGTGAACTTCTTACTGAGATAGTAGATAGCCTGCTCCTTTCTGCCCGTAACATCATGCTGCCCCAGTACACAGCCGAATGAACTGTCCATAACTGTCAGATACAGAATCAAAGGCCTCTATGGTTCTGGTGGGACCAACACGGGTGAGTTTGACAAATACCCCTTTATCTTATCAAAAGCCTCCTGGCATTCATCAGTCCATTTGACCGCGGCATCTTTCTTTAACAATTTGAAAATTGGTTCACACGTCGCCGTGAGCTGAGCAATGAACCTGCTGATATAGTTCAGTCTTCCCAACAAACTCATCACCTCGGTTTTGTTTCTTGGAGGTGGCAACTCCTGAATAGCTTTGATCTTTGACGGGTCTAATTCAATACCCCTCCGGCTAACTATAAATCCCAACAACTTCCCAGATGGCACCCCGAAAGCACATTTCGCAGGATTGAGCTTAAGATTGTACCTGAGAAGCCTTTGAAAGAATTTTATCAAATCTCTGACATGGTCAGATTGCTGTCTAGACTTCACGATCACATCATCCACGTATACCTCGATTTCTTTATGTATCATATCATGGAAGATAGTTGTCATGGCCCTCATATAAGTTGCCCCAGCATTTTTCAAACCAAACGGCATGACCCGATAACAATACGTTCCCCACGGCGTGATGAATGCCGTCTTTTTTGCATCTTCCTTATCCATTAGAATCTGATGATAACCCGCATAACAATCCACAAAAGAGCCAATATCATGTTTGGCACAATTGTCGATCAGTATATGGATGTTGGGCAGTGGGAAATTATCTTTTGGGCTTGCTTTGTTAAGGTCTCGATAATCGACGCACACCCTGGTCTTGTCATCTTTCTTTGGCACAGGCACGACATTGGCTAACCAAGTGGGGTACCGTGTAACCTGAATGACCCTTGCCTCAAACTGCTTGGTGATCTCTTCTTTGATCTTCACACTTATGTCTGTTTTGAACTTTCTCAACTTCTGCTTGACAGGGAGGAGTGCTGGATCAGTGGGCAATTTATGAACCACCAAATCGGTGCTTAGACCTGGCATATCATCATATGACCATGCAAAAATGTCTTTGTACTCATGCAATACTTTAATTATCTCCTCCTTGAGTTGTGGCTCCAAATGAACACTTATTTTAGTTTCCCGTACATTGTCTTGGTCCCCTAGATTAACTGCTTCTGTGTCATTTAGGTTAGGTTTGGGTTTTTCTTCAAAGTGACTTAATTCTTTACTAATTTCCTAATATGCTTCATCATTATTACAATCCACCCCATCATCACACTCGATCTCTTGTATTATTACTTCTGAACTAGATTGGCTTTTAAAACTGAGCCAAAGATTCCTCATGCATGTCATGTCATTGATATCAGCATAAAAAGAACTGTACAAAGAAAAGAAAAGAAAATGGAAAGAGAATTAGGGACGAAGAAAATTGCATTTCATTAAACGTAAAGACAACAAGGTTTTAACTCATCCAAACAGACGAAACATAACAACTAGATTACAAACCCTGGAATAATCCAGGTGACAAAAAGGAAAACAAAACCCACTACCACGAATCCCTCCGAACTGGAAGAGGAGTAGCTTCCCAATTGTTGATGTTAGCACGTGGTCCGATGTACTGTATGTCTGCTCTGCTTGACCCTTCCCCGGCCTCAACCATGTTTACTTCAGCAAATACTTTCTCAAACACCTTATCCAAATTCCCATCCGCCTCAATTAACGAACCTGACATCTTTGCCAATGATTGTTTCTTAATACTCGGTCTGACGAAGGACCTGGACAATCGAGGAATTCTATAAAGGGTACAATGGCATCATTCACGGCGCATGTGGGATCTTCCCCATGTAACACAATTTCTTGTCTGTCCCACTCGAATTTGATCATTTGGTGCAGTGTGGAGGGCACGGCTTTTGCCGCATGAATCCACGGTCGACCCAACAAAAGATTATAGGATACTGCAGCATCCAACACCTGAAATTCCATCGTGAACTCGACTGGGCCAATAGTCAATTCGAGTACAATATCTCCTACCGTGTTTGTTCCCCCTCCATCGAACCCTCGAACACAAATGCTATTTTTGCGGATTCTATCCTCATCAATCTTTAACTTGTTCAATGTGGATAACGTGCAAACATTAGCGCTCGACCCGTTATCGATTAGTGCCCGAGTAACCATTGAACCTTCACATTTGACCATCAAATAGAGAGCCTTGTTGTGTTATGTGCCTTCCATAGGCAATTCATCATCAGAAAATGCTATCATGTTCACTCCAAAGATCTTGTTGGCAATTGTCTCTAAATGGTTTACTGAAATTTTTTCAGGCACATGAGCCTCATTCAATATCTTCATTAAAGCTCGGCAATGCTCATTAGAGTGAATTAATAATGACAACAACGAGATTTGGGCCGGTGTTTTTCTCA
Source organism: Nicotiana tabacum (assembly GCF_000715075.1). Lineage (NCBI taxonomy): Eukaryota > Viridiplantae > Streptophyta > Magnoliopsida > Solanales > Solanaceae > Nicotiana > Nicotiana tabacum. The sequence goes on along the minus strand of NC_134097.1, from coordinate 151,739,995 downwards.
GTTGCTCAACAATGGAATAATCTTGTCCTTTCATCTTTTTCAGAAACTCTTCTGCCTCTTTTTCTGTTACAGCTTTTTTAACTGGTACTGGATTGTCTTTTGCGCCTTTAGCTTTTCTCAACTCTTCGGGGGCGAAACAACGTCCCGACCGGGTCAGTCCCTGTGCTTCACAACTTTCTTCCTCAATTTCCTTTCCTTTGTATGTCACCACTACTTTGTCATATTTCCAGGGTACGGCTTTGCTATCAACCATGGGTAACTGGACTACCGATTTTATGACAACTAGTTCTACATAGACTCCCTTCACAACCACCACGGGCGCGGATACTGACCTTGGTACCACTATCTTGACTGGCTCCTGCTTTTTCTCGGCCGCAAACGGTCCCTTTCCCATTACTAGCACTGGCTCGTCTTTTATTGCTTTCAACTGAACCACTGACCTTGCACTCACTATCTTTTCTTTGGTTTCCGTAGAACGAATCACCATAACCACCTGCGAAGGTTTCTTAGGCTCTGCCCCCTTATGTATCAGTTCGATCATGTTGGCCTCATAATGTGCTGGTAACGGATTTTGATTGATGTTCGGGGCCTCTGGAGCATGTACCTCAATACGGCGATTATCAATGAGCTCTTGGATTGCATTTTTCAACTTCCAACATTTTTCAGTATCGTGCCCCGGCATCCCTGAGTAATACTCGCAGCTAACAGAGTGGTCCAGGTTTCTGGGAAGAGGATTTGGTGCTTTGGATTCAACTGGGGTCAGCATCCCCAACTGTTTCAATCTGTGAAAGAGAGAAGTGTAAGATTCTCCCAGCGGAGTAAATGTTTTTTTGTTTGGGGCCTTCTCATTTCTAAAAGCTTGGTTTGGGCGGAAGCTGGTTCCTGGTCTGTTAGCCCTAGGAGGTGGATAGGTGTTTTTTGGGTGTGGCTGTGTATTTTGGGGACTTGGTGTACGCCATTGCGATTGCACTGGGGGTTGAGTGTAGGTTTGGGCGTGGTGAATAGAAAAGTGTGGTTCTGGTGGTGGATAATAGTGTTGTAGTGGACCATATGGGGTATATTGATAGTTTGGGTGGTAGGGTCTGGGTTGGTTGTAGTAGAGTGGACGATTATTGTGCCTGGACCAAATATTAGCTTCAACTATAGCAACTTCTTCTTTCTTCTTCTTCCCTAGCACACCACCAGTACCGCTTTGGATGGCCTGGGTGGTTGCTTTCAACGCCGAGTAGCTCAAGATCTTGTTAGATTTCAATCCTTCTTCAATCATGGCTCCCATCTTTACCACTTCATTAAACGACTTCCCGACAGATGTCACTAGATGACCAAAATAGGTAGGTTCCAATGTTTGCAAGAAGTAATCTACCATCTCACTCTCCCGCATGGGAGGATCAACCCTTGCAGCTTGTTCCCTCTAGCGGAAACCAAACTCTCTAAAACTTCCCCAGGCTTCTTTTCTAGTTTCAACAATGACAGACGATCAGGGACTATCTCGAGGTTATATTGGAAATGGCCAATGAATGGCTGGGCCAAATCATCCCATGTATACCATCGGCCGGGGTCTTGCCTCGTGTACCATTCTAGTGCTGACCCGCTCAGGCTTTGCCCGAAATATGCTATCAACAACTCATCTTTTCCCCCGGCCCCTCTCATTTTGCTACAGAAACCACGCAGATGGGCTACTGGGTCACCGTGCCCCTCATATAAGTCAAACTTCGGCATTTTAAACCCCGCAGGCAACTGTACATCAGGAAAAGGGCACAAATCTTTGTATGCGACACTAACTTGGTTTCCTAAACCATGCATGTTCCTGAAGGATTGCTCCAGGCTTTTACTTTACGAATCACCTCCTCTTGTTCTGCATTCTTAACCGGTTTCTCAACTTCTCCCGGGATTTCAAAATGGGGAGAGAAGATATATGGCTCAGGCGCTTTGAAAGTGGGTTCGGGAGGGTAATATTGGGTGTCGTGGGCTTGGAATAGCGGCTCACTGGATGATCTATGTAGTGGAGCTGGGGGAGGTGCCACAAAGACGGGAACCATGGGTGGTGGAGGGTTTTGTTTGGAGGGTGGAGCTGGGGGAGCGTATGACGTGGTACCATAACCCTGGGCCTGATAAGGGAAAATTGAAGATGCGTGGGGAGTGATAGGTTCCTGATCTTGAGCCAAGGGTGGGATGTAAGATGGGTTGGCAGGATATAGTGGTGTTGGGTGTCCCTGCGACCATGCCTGATGCATTTCAGCCATTTGTGCTTTTAATTTCCTCATCTCTTCTTTCATAGCACCCACATCTGTTACCTCAACCTCATTCGAAGGGTCTACGATGCTGATTTCCGAATCCTACCCAGTCATTTTTACTTGATCTTTCGACCGGGTGTTGTATGGATGAGTTACCAGAATTGCCAATCAATTAACCACCTACCTGGTATCACACATTTAGACAACCACTTTGTTAGCGATTAGGTCTTAACAGATTTAACAACCACACGTTGGCATGAATGCACTTATACAGTTATTCCTTTCTATTATGCGTTTGCCCGATTGCATGCATCATCCCGGCATTTCATTCCTTGTTTCATTTTTCTTCTCCTCGCCTTATCCCTCTCTTGTGCTTTTTCTTTTCTCTCTCTTGTTTTTCCGCTCTTTTCTTTCTTTCTATTTTTCTTGGTTTTCCTTATATTTTCCTTTTCATTCTTTTTGTTTCCTTTTCGGTTATGGTCGAATCTTATGGAGATTGCCTTCGTATCGTGACCCCGCACGAATCAAACCATGCGTAGTTCATGAAGATAAATGTAAAAATAAGGGTGGAAATAAAATGCTCAACTTTTATTAATAAACAAACTCTTACAAACTCGACATCTTTTGTTTTAGAAAGAAACTAACAAACGCAATCTGAAAGCAAACAAAAACTCTAAGCTGCAAACATACACAATCCAGAAAGATAACGGACGTACAAAAGACTGACTCGAAATGGTAGACACTCACAGAAACGGACTATGCATATTCTAGTGCTCCAAACTTAGGTATCTGCGGGGCGTCGTTCGGCCTCGCCGCGGGTCTAGGATCCAAATACCTTTCAAGCTGCTCTAACACATTCATGGTTCGCTTCACATAGATCATCACTGCCGAGATAAAAGTAGTACGGGTCATGTCTTCACAAACCCGGCATCTCCTGACAATAGCATGAGCAATGGCTCTAATCCTGTCTTTTGTTTGCTTCTTTTCTATGAGCAAGCGTCTTATCTGATCGCTGCACGTCTTTAAAGCTCGGGAGTCTTGCAAGTGCTGGTCTTGCAGCTGTTGCACTTCTGCCTCCATTTGGGCTAACAAGTTGTAACAATGTCCGCTTTCAGTTTCGAAGTCTCTAGCCTGCCTAACCGCTCTACCTTCAAGGGCAACTACTTTTCTCTTTAAATTGGCAACAATTTTCTCATGGTCCCTTTTCAACTGATTCAAGTATTGGCGACGCTCTTCGGTTCTTGTCGCCCATTGTGCTTTAAGTTCTGCCATGACATTTTCAGCTTTTCCTAGCTCATCCCTCCATTCTCTGACTTCGCTTTCCAATCTTTTTACCAATTGTTCATCGAATCGGCTCCTCGGTTGCTTATCGATGGTTATCTTCAACTGTCGGACTTGGGCTTTAAGAGCGTCATTTTCTCTGGCTAGTCTATTCTTTTCACCTTGATCCTCGGCAACCTGTACACTGCTCTCGAATTTCAGACTCTCGACTTGTTGCTTTAATTTACCAATCTCAACTCGATAGCTTTCTTCCTTTGCTAACCAATCCCACTGCTCTTGGGACGACTTGGCGAAATCTTCGAGATGAGGTCTTTTAGCCGGTCTTCCATATGCCATGTCACCTCTGAACCATTCGTGATACCCTGGAGCAATTTCCCCTCTGACCCTATCAGACACACAAGTGTTTGCCATCAGATATTGACACTCACTCCAAATTTTACGAACCTCTTCCTCGGGGAATCGACCGTCAGGACTAATTTCGACCACTTGGGTACTTAAATCTTCATCTCTCGGTATTACTTGATATCTACCGAGTTGCCTCAGAACCCGATACGGTGCATAAGGTTGTATGCTTTTGAGTCCCATTAACAAAAAATGCGGTCGGGCTACTGGCATATATATGACTTCCTCGACAGACAACCATCCAAGCACCCACTGTATCTGGATAGCCTCGAGGTTCCGAAATAATAATGCCCAAGCCGTGACTCCTTCAGGTAGACTAGCCCCTTTGATTCTCGTGCAAAATTCCCCTATACAAGTTTTCTCAGCTGAGCCATAACTCAATAACTGAGAGTGCGGGCACAAATGCTCAATCATCCACATTTGTAACAATAAGTTACATCCCTCAAAAAATTTGCCCCCAGCTTTGCACGCAGTGAGAGCTCTGAAGATATCAACCACAATCATAGGTGCTAAAGTGCTTTTCCCCATGGTTTGCAAAGTACTGACGACGCCTGCTACTTTCAAATCAATATTACCATCTTTCCTTGGGAATATTACGAGACCCAAAAAAGCTACCATAAATGCCACTCGCCTGTGTTTCTCCCATTTTTGTCGGCTATTTCTGCTGCAAAGCTTAAAGTCTGGATTATTGAACCCGCCCACATGGCCATATCTATCATACACGAAGCAGAAACTGCAGAAACCCTTTGCAAAATCTGGGTGATGAACTGTCCGGGGTACTTTCAAGGAATCCAGGAATCCAGGAATCGATGTATGGCAATGGCTCTAGGAGCAATCAAGTATTTGAATCTCAATGGAGCTTGGTCACTTCCAATGTACCCCGCTATTTCTTCTATTGTTGGGGTGAGTTCAAAGTCTGAAAAATGAAACACATTATGTGTCGAATCCCAATGGGCGACCAATGCCCTGATGATATCCCCCGAGGCTGAATGTCTAATAAATCCGGAAGGTCTTTCAAATATTTTCTCACTTCGTCTTGCCCTTCTTTGCCCAAATCATTCCACCACAATTGCAGCTCAAAAGGGATTTTGGTCATTATTGAAAAAGGCTCATTTATTGTCGTGCTCATCCTGTACATTTATTAAAGTGTTTAAGCAAAAGAAAACTTTTATTTAACTCCAAAAACTACTATCTATATTATCGACTCAAAATTAACCCTATATTTCAAATGAAGAACTCAATTCTTAATTCTAATATTTTTAGATAAAAGACCCGATATTGCAACACGGCCTTCCTGCGCCTCAGGGGCGAAAATTTTAAGGCTGTGAGGGTCAAAAATCAAAATACGACCAAAGGTGGTTGTTTATGCAAAGTCAGCCCTCCGGTGCCCCGTTTGGGAATATTTGGCTATTTATGACATAACAACATTACCTGACTTATTTATGACTCTTTTTTTATCGTTTTTCAAATTAGGAAACTCAATATTGCAAACACGGCCTTTCAACGTCTCGAGGACGAAGATTTTTAAGGCTGTGTGGGTCAACCAGACCAAATCTTAAATATGACCCAAAAGTGGCTGTTTATGCAAAGTCAGCCTTCCGGCGTCCCCTTCGGGAACATTCGGCTATGTCTTCATAAAACAGCGTCACCCGACTTCTTAGAAATTTGACATATATATTTTGCTATTATATTTTTTTTTTGTAAAAAGGGAAGTTGGACATCACCCGACTTATTTATGACAAAATTAAAAATCTTGACATGTTTTTTATTTGTTTGTTTTTTTATTTGTTTTTTGGCTTCTTTTTTTTTTAGCAAAAAGGGAGTTGGACCCGATGAGGGTTGCCTACGTATCTCACATCCGGTGAGAATCAAACCCGCGTAGTTCGGGCAAATTAACCGAACTATTTTAAAACATGACTCTTTTCCATTTTATTTTTTTCTGGCAAGACAATCTATTTTCCTTTTCTATTTTTTGAAAAAGACAAAATAACAATTTTTTTTATTTTCAACAAACAATAAAACAATCTATTTTTCCAAAAATAAAAGACTCTTTTTTTCTATATTTTTTAGTAAAACAAAATAAAATATTTTCCTCTTTTTTTTTTCAAAATTTCGGCAGAGTTTCGCCAGTAATTGGTCATTGATTTTTTCTAAAATAATCAATTAACTCCCTAACTGATATATTCTTTTTCCTCTTTTTTTCTCTTTTGTTTTTCAATTTTCCAACATTCCCGAGATTCAGAAACCGGTCAACATGCAAGTTCGAAACAAATATATGTACAGAGCAAGTAGGATGCATTAGAATGGTCTTTTCATTTCAGGTTGCTAGTCCTAGACGGACACAACCCCTGTGTTGAGTCCCCTAAGTCAAATGCAACGTGATGCAAATAAGCGTTCCTACTAGGGATCCGGCATGAGGTTTCGTTATACTAGGTTTATAACCTGGGTATATGTTCAAGACTGTGTACCCGAGCGGACAACTCGAGTCGAGGAGGGGGCAACTTACCGGGAACCAAAAGGCCATCCGGCTTCGTAACTTGTCCGACCTCTTTTTTATTTCAGGGTATAACACTAACAGAATAGGGAGTCTCAACCCGTAAGCACATCCCCGGAGGTGAAGAGAGAAGGGTTCGGCACAGTTTATATATACAGTCAAATAATATCAAAGCGGTAAAAGCAGCATTTAGCACATTAGGCTCAAACATGTAAAAATCAGATAAAACCAAATATAACAATTTATCTAAGCTCGAATCTCTAACCCCGAACCAGTGGTTCTGGGTTACCAATAAAATTCCCCAGCAGAGTCGCCAGAGCTGTCACACCTCCTTTTTCCGCCCCCGCTAGGGGTGAAGGGAGTTCTTTCCAATTAAAGGACAATCGAAACGGGATTTATTTATTTATTTCAGAGTCGCCACTTGGGAGATTTAGGGTGTCCCAAGTCACCAATTTTAATCTCGAATCGAGGAAAAGAATGACTCTGTATTACAGTCCGCGAACCAGAAATACGGATAAGGAATTCTGTTAACCCGGGAGAAGGTATTAGGCATTCCCGAATTCCGTGGTTTTAGCACGGTCGCTCAATTGTCATATTTGGCTCATTTGTCTGATTTTTAAACAATTAAGAACTTATATGCAAATTTAACTTTTAAAACCGCTTTTATCATTATTTATTTTATACAAAATTGCAACGTCGTGAAAACGCATCTCGAACCACGCCACAACCAGTGCACACGTGATTTTTTTGACGCATTTTGACTTCGTCAAGATCGTGATTTGGGTTACATAAATGTACACCCGTATTTAAGAAAATAACCTTATTAAATATGCGCCAAAATACTACGCGTTATGATACTATTATGTAGGACTGTGAATTTTACTAAATCGCCCATCTCGGAATCTAGGTATTTTCTTATATTAAAAAAAGATTGGAGGACTGCAATTTTTTGTATTATTTATATTTATTTATTTGTTAGCGAGATCCTCCCTTATTTTATGAATACCCTTTAATGACTACATCTTTATTATTACTAAGTTTGTCCATAATTATGAAGTCAATCTCTACATACTTAAAAATAACATATAAATTACTAATTCAAAACAAATATTAATGGAAAGTAATATTACTAAAATGATAATTACGAACAACATGGAATTTCCCAAAAAGTAAAAAAAACTAATTATCCCATAGTTGGATTAAAACATATTGTTAGTATGACTTAAGCTTATTGAAATTAATTATTTACAAATACTGAAAATTAAAAAAAAACTTGATTACTAAACCATATTTCTAGAAGTTAAACAATTTAAACTTAACTAACTTTGTTTTAATTCACATCATGTCCTAATACTTGATTCGCAAACTAATTCATGTTTTAACTGAAATTAACTACATGATTCCGATTAACTTAATGTTGACAAAAACAAAACCTTATGAATAATGAATTAATCAATTTTTGCCAAACTGATTCAATAACGCCATTTTTTACGTTATTTCTTTTATTTTGATTATTAAACAGTTTTAATTAGTAATCCGTCTTGAATACATTTCCTAATAATCCGGTTAAGGCGTTATTTAATATATCGCTATAACATGTCTAATTATGCCAAATGACAGTGATTGACAGAATAATAATACATGAATAATCTAAATACAATACAAAAAAAATTAAAACTAAATTAAAAATTTAACATTCCGTTCTTCATTTCAGCTTACAAAATGCCAAAATTACAGTTGTGTACCTGGTATTGCCAATATAAGAAGAAGAAAGTCAGCCACGCAGTAATAACAAAACAGCACAGCAACAAAAGTCCAATAGCAGTAACAACCCAGGAACAGAGTTTGCAAACCGGTGGAGTATTAAACTCAAAACAAAAGCTTCAAGCTTTGATGAAAAACAATTAATTCTGATTTCACACAATGAAAGAAAGCAAAAGATTTTTTTTTTAGTTTTTTTTTTTGAAAGTTTAAATATTTTTTCGGAATTTTCTCTCTCTTAAATGTTCAGCCCTTTTTTTCTCTCTCTTATTTTCTTTCTGTTCAGATTCGTTCTTTCTCTTCTGTATTCTCTCGTCTCTTGTCTATTCTGATTTCAAGACTTCTTATAACTCATCCCATAAATCTTTCAATTAATTAAAATCAATACTTTTTCTCTACCCAACCCATTATCTTCTCACTCATCCTCATTACATTAAATAAACATATCACACCACCTCATTATATTTTGTCCCTCATGCCTAACATAAAATAATACAAGATTCCCCCCACTAAATTTGTCTTGTCCCCCTTTATATTAAACAACTATATCACAACCCACCCCAATTCATTTTGTCCCCCATGCTTTACATAAAAAATTACAAAATGTACAATTACCAAACTACCCCTCCGACCTTATTGCAATTACAAATCTACCCCTGAACAGATTGCAATTTACCAAACTACCCCCCTTTCTAAACAATCAATTAATCATAACTTAACCAAAATATAGTCAAGATGACCAATTTCTCAACAATCTTCAACAACAACTTACATGAACATGATGAACAACACAAACCCCAAATTAATGGAAATAAATCAACCATATCGGGAACCAATCCTGATTAATTTAGACCATTAATGGATGAACAAAGAGACAATAATTCAAACAACAATATGCATGATTCAAATTAAATCAAGCAAATCACAAACAAACATAAACTCACATTAAATCACTGAATTTACACATGAACTTCAAACCAAGACGAACATGAATTAAATCTATCTTTAAGCAACAAAACATGACAGATTCAATGATTCAAACAACATTACTAATTTCTGGAAAATACATAACAACATGAGACAAATTGAAGAAATAATTAATTAAATTTCAATTTGAATCTAACAAACATTAAACTAACAAATATTCACTTAAACAACAATACAAACATGAAATAAACATGAAAAATAATTAATTAATCTTTCATTTGGAATCTGAAAAATTAATTTAACAAACAACACATGAACATGAACTAAAATTAATTCAAACGATAAACAAAACAAACATTTGCCGAATTTAGATTCGAAAATATCTAAACAAAATACGGACAAAATAAAACTCAAAATCTACTAACCGGATCGAAACGACGAACAACGACCAAACAAACAACGAACTTGACGAGCCTCGACCAAAGCTCGAACCAACGATGACGAACACGAGCAGACGACCAAAGAAGATGGTCGTTTGGCATCGTTTAAAAACGAACCCAGTGGCAGCAGCAGCTCAGAGGAACTGGGAGATGGAGAAGGTCGATGCACTGGCATCCATGGATGCCTGTGTCGATGAGGCAGCAACTGGGGTGCGTTCGGCAAAAGCAGTACTCGTCGAGCCATGGACGTCGAGGGTCATCCATGGACGTCGAGCTCGAGTTTGAGCTTGACGTTGAATGACGACGATGCTTCCATGGCCAGTAGCTGAAACTCCCAGAAATGTGAGCAACAACAGTCCGTTGAGTAAGAAGACGGAGTGAAACAGCAGCAGCTCGGAGCAGACGACGCAGTGGGACAGCAGCTCGCGAAACATGCCGTGGTTGTTCGAACCGTTCGCAGTCGAAGACGAAGCAGTAATGGAGGTCGTTCGGATAGGGAAGATGAAGCAGAAGCAATAAGAAGCAGAAGGGTCGCAGCTGCTCGTCGAGGAAGGAGATGAAACAAGCAGCGATTGGGTTTTCCTTCCATTTTGGCCGAGGGTTTTCCGGCGACGCAGCGGCGAAGTAGATGGGGAGGTCGACGTGGATGGTGGTCGTTTGGAGACGAAGCAGCAACAAAAGGGTCAGCCATGGATGGGGTCTTTGAGCTTTTGGAGAAGAAAGAGCAAAATGGGTGTGGGGGCGGATGTTTTCTTAGTTTTAGGGTTTTTGGTTTTGTTTTTTTATTTATTTTTTTGTTTTGTTTTGTGTTTTTGACAAATGAAGAATGGGTGTTGGGCATTTGGGTTAATGGGGCGGACCGGGTCGACCCTTCTGAAGTGGACTGGGTCATGGAGAAGATTGGGCAATTTTTTGGGCCTTTGGCTTACAATTGAAGAAGTGGCCCAATCCGATTTTCTTTTGTATTTTTGTTCTATTTTCTTCTTTTATTTTCTAAAACTAAATTATAAAAGTACTTATATTATTATTAAGAACTAAATTAAGTTATAAAAGCGCAAATTAACTCTCAATAACAATTAACGCACAATTAAGTAATAATTAAGCATAAAATTGTTCATTTGGACATTAAATGCTAAAAATGCAAAAAATGCCTATTTTTGTAATTTTTAATTTTTGTAAAACTAATTTAATTACTAACAATTGTAGAATTAAATCCTACATGAAAAATGTGACGTATTTTTGTATTTTTATTAATTTAACAAATAAACATGCACAGACAAATACAAATAATTATTCAAAATATCACAAAATTGCACACCAAGAAAAATTACTTTATTTTTGAATTTTTTTTTGGAGTAATTCTCATATAGGGCAAAAATCACGTGCTTACAATCATCAATGAAGACTATCACGAATGAATCCAAGTAAGGCTTGAACACTTGGTTCATCAAATCCATAAAAGATGTTGGGGAATTTGTCAACCCAAAGGACATCACTAAGAACTCATAATGCCTGTACTGAGTGGAAAAAGCTATTTTAGGGACATCGAATGCCCTAATCCTTAACTGATGGTAGCCAAATCTCAAGTCAATCTTAGAAAAATACCTTGGCACCCTAAAGCTGGTCAAACAAATCATCAATCCTTGGCAATGGATACTTATTCTTGATTGTAACCTTGTTCAATTGCTGGTAATCTATACACATTCGCATCGATCCATCCTTCTTCTTAACAACCAACACCGGCGCACCCTAAGGCGAGACACTAGGTCTAGTAAAGCCCTTATCAAGCACGTCTTGCAACTACTCCTTCAATGCTTTCAACTCAGGCAGGTCCATACGATACGGCAGAACAGAAATGGGCTGAGTGCCCGGAGCCAAATCAATGCAGAAGTCAATATCTCTGTCGGGTGGCATACCCGGTAGGTCTGAAAGAAATACCTCAGGAAACTCACGAACAATAGGCACAGAATCCATAGAAGGAACCTCGACACTAGAATCACGAACATATGCCAAAATAGGCCAAACACCCCTTCTCTACCATACGTCGAGCCTTCATATGTGATATAACACTACGGGTAGAATGACCAAGAGTACCTCTCCACTCTAAATGAGGCAAACCCAGCAAGGCTAAGGTCACATTCTTGGCATGGTAGTCCAATATAGCATGGTAAGGTGATAACCAGTCCATCCCCAATATGACATCAAAATCAACCATATCCAAATAACAAATCTACATGAGTCTCAAGACCCCTAATCACAACTATACATGAACGATGGACATGATCTACCATAATAGAATCACATACTGGTGTAGACGCATACACAGAAGCACTCTAAGAATCACTAGGCATGACCAGATACGGTGCAAAATACGATGTCACATAGGAGTATGTAGACCCTAGATCAAATAGAACTAAAGCATCTCCATACAAATCCGAACAGTACCTGTGATAACTGCATTGGAAGCCTCAGCCTCAGGCCTGGCTGGAAGAGCATAACATCGGGGCTGGGCCCCACCACTCTGAACTACCTCTCTCTGGGACGGCATCCTGCTGGCTGGCCTCTACCTCTAGCGGCCTGAGCTCCACCTCTAATACCTCTACCTCTGCCTCTAGCACCTCTACTTCTACCTCTAGCTGGCTGAGCGGGCGGTGGAACACTCGGTGCCTGAACCATGGCACGGGAACCCTAGTGCTGAGAACTACTCGGTGCTCGAGGGCAATATCTAGCAATGTACCTCATGTCGCCACAAGTAAAATAAGACTTCTGCTGCTGGAACTGACGACCCTGAAATCTCTGGAGCGGAGGTGCACTAATAGGAGCTGGTGAAGCACTGTAGGACTGCTGATCAGAATACTGAATATGAGAACCACGGCCACCTAGGCACCGTTAGAAGTCTGAAGTGCTGACTGAAAAATCCTAGGAGGATGGCCCCTACCAAAAGAATCCTTGCCTCCAGACGAGGCACCACTGAATCTGCTTGAATGACGAGGCCTCTTGTCAGACCCTTGACCACTCCCCTACGATAGAACCATCTCAACTCTCCTGGACACATTAACCACATCTTGGAAAGAAATCTCGCTCCCCGTCTCCTTAGCCTTCTGAAGTTGAAAGGCTGAACGAGTCCCTCAATGAACCTCCTCCTCTCTCTCTCTCTCTCTCTCTCTCTCTCTCTCTCTCTCTCTCTCTCTCTCTCTCTCTCTCTCTCTCTCTCAGTGGGAAGTATAAGAAGAGCATGACGGGCCAAATCGATTAATCTGGTCTCATACTGAGTAACAGTCATAGAGCCCTACTGGAAATGCTCAAACTGCCTTCGATAGATCTCTCTCTGGGTGATAGGAAGAAATTTCTCCAAAAATAGCTGAGAAAATTGATCCCAAGTCAAAGATGGTGACCCAACTAGTTTACCCAAACAATAATCTCTCCACCAAGTCTTGGCGGATCCAGACAAGCGAAAAGTAGCAAAGTCGACCCCGTTGGTCTCCATTATCTCCATGTTCCTGAGAACCTCATGACAGTTGTCTAAATAATCATGGGGATCCTCAGAAGATGCACTGCTAAAAGTAGTAGTGAAGAGCTTGGTGAACCTGTCCAATCTCCACAAGGCACTTGAAGATGTAGTTGATCCATCACCGGCCTGAGCTTCCGCTCGGCCGAAGAAGCGGTATGTGGTTTTTCCATCTGTAAAAGAACAAGATTAGAGGGTTCAATTTAGCAGTGAGAGAACAAAATCGCACGATAAAGAAGAATAGATGTGAAGTTTTTCCTAACTCTGTAGCCTCTAGCGGATATATACAGACGCCTCCGTACCGATCCCTCAGACTCTACTAAGCTTGTCCATGAATTGTGAGACCTAAGTAACCTAGAGCTTTGATACCAACTTGTCACGACCCGAATTTCCCACCCTCGGGAGTCGTGATGGCGCCTACTGGTGAAAGCTAGGCAAGCCATGTATTATCAATTCATTATCCTTTTTATTAAGCATGTTCAGCAATTCAAACTATTAAGTGATTAAACAACGGAATAAATTAAATAACCAGATGTCACACCTCCTTTTTACCTACCACCCGAAAGGGGTGTATATAGGGAGTTTTTCCAATTTAAGTGACAATAAATGGGATTATTTTATTGAATTTCAGAGTTGCCACTTGGGATAATTTTATGGTGTCCCAAGTCACCGGTTCAAATCCTGAATCGAGGAAAAGATTGACTCTGTATTATAATCCGCGAACACAGAAATCCGGGTAAGGAATTCTGTTAATCCGGGAGAAGGTGTTAGGCATTCTCGAGTTCCGTGGTTCTAACATGGTCGCTCAACTGTTATAATTGGCCCAATTATCTGATTTTAAAACACTTTTAAACCTATGTGCATTTAGCTCTAAACCGCTTTTAATTATTTTAAGAAAGATTTCAATGTCATCTAAAACACGTCTTTGGACCACACCACATGAAATGCACCCTCAGTCCGAGACACATTTTATTTAACGTTGTTAGATTTGGATTTGGGTCACATGAAATGCACACCCGAGTTTAGGAAGGTAATTTTTAAAATAGCGCGCCTAAAGCAACTATGCACTTTCAACTTTGCGAGGGACATGAAAATTCAACTAAATGGCACGTCTCGATTTCTAAAGATTAAAATATTAATTAAGCGAGGATCGTGCATTTTGAGATTTTATTTGACACGGCACACCCCGATTCTAATTATTTCAAAACTAAAAGTTTGATCCTACTTATTACTAATAAAATTGTGTTAAAGACCAATTAATTCAAACACGAATTATTCCAACAAACAGCCACCATCCAGACCCATTTGAAATAATTTCCGGGTTGGGCTTGAGCTTGAACGAGTCCAACCTTAATAAATACTGGACGCCCAAGAGCAGATAACATACAAACCGACTCTGCATGCTTTGAACACCATAATTGGGTCAGCTTTTAGCCAATTTTTTTCTGAACCAATGCTTGTGTAAATCAATTAAATACCAATCAACCAAAACTATATGAAAATATGAAATGAAACTAGCATTTAATTCTGATTTTTGATTACTAACTTGGTTTCCAATTTCATATGACATGCACTGAATATTAACTTGTAAACCCATTTAACTAACTATTTCATTGAAAGCAAAACATCACATAGTTTCCCAGGTAGCAGCATTCAGCACTAAGACAAGCTACCACTAAAGATTTCTTACCCCATTCTTATGTATGTCAACTCTAGCATATTTGAACCAGCATTTCCAAAAATAAACATTAAAACATTGACTCTCAATAGATTCACATGGATCAAACTAATTCATTTTCTTTGCTAGACATAATAACTATACTGATTTCCCATTTCATTCATGAGGACAATACCACAGTTCCCTTGAGAAAAACCAACATACGGATGTCATATTTACAGAAATAGAGTATTAACTCATCACAAACCTAAATAACATGAAGGCAAACATCCATTCATTGTGTCCAGCAGAAATTAAACACAAATTTAACACCTATAACTCAATTGAACCTTCTACTATAGCAATGTTAACATTCCTCAAATCCAATACAAGGATGAAATTCAGTTATCATAGACCAGAAATCAGCTAGAAGGTGATGTAAATCAAAACATAATACAATATAACTGAATTATAACACTGGTTGAAGCAATGCTCTAAATTCCATTCTTTTCATTTCATGCTTCGAATCTGAATTCACATTTAGTAGAGCTCAAGATAAAGTACCTGAATATAGCAAGACAAAAACAAGAAAATCAAGCTGGAAAGTCAGGATGAGACAGCAGCAGCAGTAAACCATCAAGATGGAATACCAGCAGAAAACAACTTTAAGACCTGCAATGGAACAGTAGAAGAACAATAAACCAGAACTCAATCTTCAAGCCATACCCAAGCCATTTCTCAAATCAGAATTATAACTATGGAGTTTTGGAGAATTCTAACTAACACAAGAAAAGGAGAAATCGAAAGTTAAAACAAAATTTTGTCCATTTTCAACAGGGAAACTATAGGGATTTTTAGTGTTGTTTTCAGAGTTTTCTAAAAGAGCCAGCCGTTTTGCCAATTTTTAGAATTTTTCTCTTAAATCCCCTCCCTTGAGCTTGAAGAAAAGGATCCCTTTATAGGCAAGGTACTAGGGCAGCCTAAAGAAATCAGATTTGCATTTAGACCCTTTTGGAATTTTGGTTTTTGTTTAGAAATCTTTAGAGTAAAAGATCCGTTTTCACATTAGTCCTCACCCTAGCTTCCTAGAAGCTTCCTAATTCAGTTACAAGAGATTCTTTCACCTAAACTCCCTGAAGTACCCTTTAAAACCCTGTTAATTACTTCTAAAACCAGACCAAAACATGGGTCAAATTGACCCAAATCCATTTAGTGGGTCTGTATAACTCAGGTCTTGGGCTTCGAATTTCAGGGTCCAAATCCAATCTGAATTCTGTCAAACCCAAATTCCAAGTCAACGAACAAAATTACCAACCTAAATGACCTACTGGATCACAAAAACTCATGAAGTCTTGGGCTTAAAGAGAAAACAAAAATGAAATCCGAACAAATCTAACACAAAAATGGAAACATGCTAAATAACAAATCAACATTAACATGTGTAAAGAAAATGACCCTGAAGAACTAACAAAAACGAGAAAGAATCCAGAAGAAAGAAAAAGATAGAAGACAAAAGAAAAATGAAGAATAAAGGAGGAACAGATTAAACAAAAAAAAGGAATACCTACAAAACTCAGGCATCAAGAGGCTGAGAATGGGTCTTCAAATCTCTTAATTTTCACCTCAATCTGAGATTAATCGTGTGTTCTTTATCAAAAACACATGAATAAAGTCAAAATGGACCTAAAATCTTCAACGACATCTTGATTTGGAAATTTTGGGATTTTAGGGTTCAACTTTCGATTAAGATTCAAGCAGTTCTGGGGAGATTAGAGGGAAATGGAGTGGGGATTTGGAATGAGGGGGTCTTGGGGGTTGTGTGGTGTTAATTTGGGGTCGTTTTGGAGAGGCACCGCCGACTGGGCATGGTGGAGAATAGGGCGGCGTTAGGTTTTTTGGGTAATGGTCTCTGCAGATGAAGTTGAAAGAGATGAAACGGGGGTACAGGGTTTAGACAGTTAAATAGCTAGGGGAGATTAGTTCCCAACCTTTAGATCAATGGAAATCAACGGCTGGATCCAGGGAGGGGACGACGTCGTTTTGAGTTATGGTGGGGGCTGGACCAGGTATTGGCGTGGGTCTGGGCCAAATTGGGCGGGTTTCAGTGGCAAATTGTTTGGGTTTGGGGTATTAAAGGGTATTTGGCCCAAATCCGGTTCCCTCAATCCTTTTCCTTTTCTTTTTATTTTCCAAAATTCTTTTCAAAAATTAAAAATAACACCCAAATTAATCCCTAAATCAAATTATACTACCAAATTCAAATGATTAACTCTAAATAATAAAACCACCATTAATTAAATACCAAATTAAAAGAAAAACTCCCAAGATTCGAAATTCAAATAAAAAGAAAAAATTAGTTTTTTTTGTGATTTTTCCATTTTTATAAAACAAACTGATTTACTAACTAATCTAAAAATGTAAAATTAAATCCTAAATTCAAATGCAATATATTTTTGTATTTTTTTATGAATTAAACAAAATAAACATGCGCAGACAAATGCAAGCAATAACAAAAAAATGCCACGAAAATCCACGAAATTGCAAACAATGAAAAAAATTATTTTGTTTTGAATTTGTGGGAGTAATTCATATAGGGAAAAATCACGTGCTCACAGATGCCCCTCTTTTCTTGGAAACACGAAGAGTTTTCGTGCAAAGATAAAGTGAGCGAATACGAGTGATTTTTGCCCGTTTGAATATTCTGCGGGAAGCATTTTTGAAAGATTTGACTGCACCCTGACTCCGAGGTTGCCTACATATCCTTGGATATAAAGGAATCAGGTCAGTGTAGTTCAGGAAGTTTTCGGTAGCTGGGACTACCCTGAAGTTGTGATTTCACTATTGATGTTGTTTCTGCTACTGCTTATTGAACTCCTTATTTCACCATGACAAAATAAAAGAAGCTAGACTAAACTATGATCTATGAATTACAAAAATCCTATCTATATCATCAAACTTGATCTTGTGATCCCCGTTGCCATGTTGACTTGTATTCTCCAGGTAAAGTCCCTTTTGTTGCCGACTTGAATTGTAATCTGAGATGCTTTCCCTTTTCTTCAGGTAAGCGCCTGATTACCGATGCTTGAACTGCTTTGTTCTCCAGGTGGACTCTTGATTACCAACACTTGAATTGCTTTGTTCTCCAGGTGGGCTCCTGATTACCAACACTTGAATTTCTTTATTCTCCAGGTGGGCTCCTGATTACCAACACTTGAATCGCTTTGTTCTCCATGTGGGCTCTTGATTACCAACACTTGAATTTCTTTGTTCTCCAGGTGGGCTCCTGATTACCGACACTTGAATCGCTTTGTTCTCCAGGTGGGCTCCTGATTACCGACGCTTGGATTGCTTTGTTCTCCAGGTGGGCTCCTGATTACCGGCGTTTGAATTGCTTTGTTCTCCAGGTGGGCTCCTGATTACCGACACTTGAATTGCTTTGCTCTCCAGGTGGGCTCCTAATTACCAACACTTGAATTGTTTTGTTCTCCAGGTGGGCTCCTGATTAACAACACTTGAATTGCTTTGTTCTCCAGGTGGGCTCCTGATTACCAACACTTGAATCGCTTTGTTCTCCAGGTGGGCTCCTGATTACCAACGCTTGGATTGCTTTGTTATCCAGGTGGGCTCCTAATTACCGACACTTGAATTGTTTTGCTCTCCAAGTGGGCTCCTGATTACCAACACTTGAATTGCTTTGTTCTCCAGGTGGGCTCCTGATTACCGACGTTTGGATTGCTTTGTTCTCCAGGTGGGCTCCTGATTACCGACACTTGAATTTCTTTGCTCTCCAGGTGGGCTCCTGATTACCAACACTTGAATTGCTTTGTTCTCTATGTGGGCTCTTGATTACCAACACTTGAATTGCTTTGTTCTCCAGGTGGGCTCCTAATTTCAGCAAAATAGACAAAACAAAGAAAATTTCCTGCCCCAGTTTGGTAGTTGGGCACATCCGTGAGTGTTAACTAAATCATGTTACCAAATATCACTAAGAATTTGAAAACTAGATCCCATTATCCAGGAGGGCCCTGAAAACTCCTAGTTAAATGATGGTTTTAAGTCTAAATTATATCTTCTAAAGGTATGACTCCCGCTAAATCTTGTGATCTAATGAAATCTTAAAGCTAGGGCCTATTATTCAAGAGGGTCCTGACAACTCCTAATTGAATCCTATCTCAAGAATGAAAACTTTAAAACCAACTTATATTCCTTTGGGGTACATTTATGCTAGGAGGGTCCTGAGAATTTAAACTAACCAAATTGTTTTGAATTTTAAACTAGGTACCATTTTCTAGGAGGGTCCTCAGAATTTACTGCCAAACCTGTCTGGTGCTTGTTTTTTCCCCACGGAGGGTTTCTCCGAAACAAACGAAATTTTCTGCCCCTGTTTCAATCAAAGAAAAATCTTGTCAGTTAAAATGTGGTGGTTAGTTTGTGGCATTCTTGCTGAAAGTGGCCTCTCCGCTGTCGTGCTTTGTTTTGACTAGCTTCCCCGAACTGGCCAAGAACCGCTTGACTTTCTAAGTGCCTTTCAATCATATGACCCTGGATGACCCGAGTGTTCTATACCCAAACCATTGTGTTACATCTCTGACCCATCTATCTGAACCTCTGCATCTCCCCCGAAATTAATAAACCCTTTCACCAATGGAACTTTTGTTGACCCTTTACATCCCATTTCACATCGTACTATCTCTAGTTGATCATAGGCTAAAAACTCATGTTTTAGTCATTGTAACAACACTGTAATTATTGCATTTTACAAATGTTTGAGCTTAAATGATAATGAATTGTACTAAAATCATGCTTTATGCCTTGCAGGAAGCTAATCCGACTTAAGAATTAACTTTGGGGTGAATTTGATTAATTTGAGGCTTTGAAGTCTGAGTAAAAGCTAAATAAATCAAGTCAGGATCGTGTTCGGGGGTCACAAAGCAAGCCCGGATAGCAAAACAAATAAACAAATAAAACAGCGCAAAAATTGCACTGCCGCACCGCGGGGGGCGCCGCGGCAGTGCAAAAATCTTCGCTGCATTGTTTTGCTCCGTTAAAATGCATTCTGCCTCTGTCCAATCCATTTACGCGGAGAACAGAGCATCACACGGGGCGTCGCGAATGTGTAAAAGTTGCAAAACTACTCTATTTCGGTCTAAAAAGGGTATTATTGTCAAAACCCTTTCCTACACGATTAAAAAAGGAAAAGCATCCCTTATTGAGGGAGCAGACTGGTTTTGAGAGAGAAAAAGAAGAGGATATCCATCTGGGAGGATCAAAATAAAGAGGAGACAACACTTTTGGAGCAAGATTTAAAAGATTTTATCTAAACTTTCTTCTAGTATCTATTTATTTTATGTTTAAGTCTTGTATTGTTGATGTTTGTATAATTATGAGTGGCTAAAAACTCAAATATTCTGGATTTATGGGTGTTAGATGATTATGTTGGTTGAAACTTAATTTGATGATCTTGAATTTATCGTTAAGGGTTGTTTATTTGATTTTGCTGTTAATTATTTTACAGCGTAGCTAACAGTGAAATACTATTTACGAATCTTGAGCTAAACTTGAAAAAGAAAATTTTTGATTGCATATAGAATCAAATAAAGCAGGATCTGGATCCTGGGCATCGAGTTAAAGATTCACGATTAAGATAGAACTATACTTAATTGCCTTGTTTGGTTGAGAAATAGGATTTGTAAATGCATTTGAGTTAATATTAATACCATAGAAATATAGGTATTAATTTAACTTGAATAGGTGCATAAGAAATCGACAGATTCTTATGGGTATTATTAACCCTATAATCAATAACCCAGATAATTCAATAAATTATTTTTAAGCTAAAAATGTAGCATGATCTCTAGCAAGCCCATGACCCCGGAATATCTCTTTTATTAATTGTTAAAAGGAAAATTCATAAGTGGCATAGTAACTTTGTGTTGTATTATTGTTTGTCTATTAGTTAAATTGTAAATTGGTTATTTATGTATTTTGTGATGAATTAGCTTGAATCGATAATTGTTTGAGTTTGCATCAGTCTATAAGTTGATCATAAGTCCTCATGGGAACGATACTTTACTTATTACTATATTACTTGAAGATCGCGTACACTTGCGTGAGTGTTTTGGTCGCAACAAGTTTTTGGTATCGCTGCCGGGGACTTACAAATTAACTGTTTTTCTAGATCAAACATTTATTCTTATCTTTACAAGTTTTTTTTTGTAAATATTTTATTTTTATAACTATTTGATTTTTCTCTTAGAATGTTTCTAGTTCTCTCAGGATGACATATGGGGATGAAATATACGGAGGCAAGGTTAATGATGAAGACGCTTGGTTGACGGAAGATTTTTATGGCCCGTATTTTTGGGCTAGTCATGGCCTCACCTCTTGTAGATCTGAATTTGAATATGGGAGTAAGGGTTGGTATTGGGACGGATATTCTCGATTAGGGGATCTGCGGAACGACGTTGTTTACTAACAACGTTGATGAAAGATTGGTCTAAGGAGAGAGATGAGCTTGCACAAAAAATTGATAATTTTAGCTTGGTTGTGCATGACTTGGATTCAGATTTGAGTGCAAAGGTTGATGCGTGTAACGCTCAACAATTTAATGATGAGTTGTATGAAGCTGGAAAAAATCTTCTAAACCAAATTGAAGAGCTAAAACAAGAATACCAATCATTAGATCGTGTTTTTCTTAATGATGTCAATGTTGAGAAAAGTGCTCTAGAGTCATGTGAGGGAGTAGATAACATTACTTTAGGAGAATTGAGTGTGTCTATAAATGGGGATGTAAATAGTAGTAAAATTCATGAGTTAGGGAGCATTAAACCCCATTCCAATTATTTTTTCACATTGTGTTTAGATAGTAAGATAGTAATCGAGTCATCTGAGCCTATGGGGGTGTCAAAGAGTGAGGGTGAAAGTGCCTATATTCTTAAATTTGTTGTGCCAAAAAGAAAAAATTACATTCCTCATCTAAAGGCCAAGAAGTGCCGAGTGAAAAATTTATTACTTGGCCTGGTTATCTTTGTAGCCCCACCAAATGAGCATAGACACAAACTGGATATCCTGTTAGGGGTACAATTCATAAGTTGAAGGTGGAAGCAAAAAGTGGTTCACGTCATGTCGCGATGTTAGATCAGGCGCTTGTTGGGAGGCAACCCAATGACTAACATCACTAACTTTTAATTGTAATTTAGAAATATTAGATTTTAGAAGTTATGATGTCTTTAGTCAGGTACAAGCATGCATTTGTGCATTGAATATTATTGTAAAGATGTGGTGATGTTATAGTTGTGAAGTGAGGTATATTTGTATTGTTAATATGGTGAATTTGCCTCATTTCAAGTTGAAATTTAAAGAATGCAAGACATGTTTACAATGTGTTTGTTAAAATGTCTAAGTGATATGAAATTGACTAATGTTGCAAATTCAGAAACAAATTGCATTGTAAGATGTTATTAGTGGTAACAACTATAACATTAGGCGAAACCATGATGTTTCGCTTGCTTTATATAAAAATGAGATGTAAGATTCATGCTAATGTACCTATGTAGTATATTTTGTATAATAATTTTGAATTTTGTAAAATAGACTAATTTCTTTTTATGTTTATGTTTAATATTAATCTAGCTTGTAAAATCTAGCTTAGTTTTTATTTTTATTTTTATTTTTAATAGTTGCAAGTCTCTTTAATGATTGGGTAGGCCGATAAGCATTATATCATTCTAATTGAAGAACAGGGTAGTCTGAATCCCTATCATACATGCTAAGTGTCAACATGATAATAATATAAGTGTGGGGTATTTACTCCACTTGCATTTAAAATGATTTTTGTGTGTTTTTAGCTAATATATCATGTTGTGTAGGTATAATGTATCGGCGCCCAAGCAAAAGATCAAACACTGGCCTATCTAAGATTGTATCTACTAGCCGACGGGGAGGCATAAGGGCACCCCCTCCAACACCTTTGAGAATGAAGATGCTTAGGCCAATGGCCTCAAGGAGTCTCTTTTTTTATCTATTTTTTATCTTTTTGCATTAGGGACAATGCAAGATTTTTAGTGAAGAGTGATTTGCCCCTATTGCAATGTACTTACTTTTGTTGTTTCGTATTTTTGGTTGTTTGATTTTGTTTAGACTGTTAAACTTTTTGGCTTGGTAGATTATAGCATTTGTAGGTAGTAAATGGTACTAATTTCGATTTTTTTTTCCCGACGATGGATTTTCTTAAGGGAAATGAAGTCGAAATTCAAAAAACAAATGTTTGCCTATTATTTCAGTTTAGTGTATGCTAGATTTGGTTTAATTTAAAATTTTCCCCTTAGTTTTTCTTTATGCCGCGATTCTTTTCCAAGGGTGTATTTGAACCGGGTATAGTGTAATTTTTTAGTTCAATTGAATAAAAAGTTCCTAACTACAGAGTTAATCTCCTCAAATGCACATGTGTTAGAAGTTGTATGTACCTTATTTGTGAAGCTCAATCTCAGTTCTTGATTCTAAAGTAAGTGCCTTAAATTGTGTATTTATAACTATGCTTAACTATTTTGACTAGAGAGTCGAGAAAGATCCAAGCTTGAATGAGTTGTGTGCCAATGTGTGAGTGAGGTTGTTGAAATTTTCTGTGCATAACAGTTGATATCTAGAACTTGCCCTCAAATGTTTTGCAAAGTGAAATAGTAGCATTACTCAGTTTAGGAGATGATATAGGCATTTCTTTGTGAAACCAATTTTATAATTGTTCCCACCTAGTTGTATATATCTTAGTCAAACCTTTTGAACCGTTAATCCTATTTCTTTGGCATCCGCATTATAAACCTTACCAATTTATGTAAATATTTCGGTTAGTTGAACCTCTATCTCTCATGAGCACTTAGTGTTGTTTTAATGTTGTTAAAGTTGAAAACAGATTTATTTGTTTATTTGGGAAAAAAAACTCGAAAAAGAAAACTACCTGTATATATATATATATATATGGGGGATGGATTTTCATTAGTAACATTCTCTAGCTTATGGTGCTTAAAGAGAATGAGATTTGTTGTTATTATGTAAGACCTCAAAAAGGTTGGAGATGGTTTAACATAAGAGTAATGCTGAAATTGTGAAATGAAATGGTGTATATATGAAGTGCTCAAAGAGATGTAGCTACTACATTCTATATTTATCACACCCTTCCTCAGCCTGCATTACAACCAATTAAAGTCCTATTTGATCTTTGATTGAATAAGCTCAATTAGTAGAGTATTACACTAGGGGCAAGCATATGGTATGTCACCTTTTGCATATGAATTTCAATTCTGAGAGTGAGTTAATTCTTCCTATTTTGAGTTCCTAAATATCTGTGAATATTATGTTGAGAGGAACTAGTCTATATTAGTTGTGGGAGGGCACATGATTTGTGAAAGCAAGGAAACGTTTTGACCTTTGTGTTAGAGTAAGTGAGCAAGTTATCAAAATGTGTGGCACTTGTGAGTCATGTCTTGAGGTTGAACTATTATGAATTGGTACTTAAGTGTCGGCATGTGTTGTTAGAAAAATTGCTTGACAAAAAGGTCGCCCTTATGTGAAATGTATGTTAATTGCTCGAGGAAGTCAAGGTTAACCACGATATTAATCATAGGCTAAAAACTCGTATTTTAGTCGTTGTAACAACACTGTAATTATTGCATTTTACAAAGGTTTGAGCTTAAATGATAATGAATTGTACTAAATTCATGCTTTATGCCTTGCAGGAAGCTAATCCGACTTAAGAATTAACTTTTGGATAAATTTGATTAATTTGGGGCTTTGAAGTCTGAGTAAAAGCTAAATAAATCAAGTCGGGATCGTGTTCGGGGGTCGCAAAGCAAGCCCGGATAGCAAAACAAATTTAAAAAACGAAACAACGCAAATCTTCGCTGAATTGTTTTGCTCCGTTAAAATGCATTCTGCCTCTGTCCAATCCATATACGCGGCACACGGGGCGTCGCGGACGTGTAAAAATCGCAAAACTACTCTATTTCGGTCTAAAAAGGGTATAATTGTCAAAATCCCTTCCTATACGATTAAAAAGCGAAAAGCATCCATTATTGAGGGAGCAGACTGGTTTTGAGAGAGAAAAAGAAGAGGAGATCCATCTGCGAGGATCAAAATCAAGAGGAGACAACACTTTGTAGCAAGGATTAAAAGAGTTTATCTAAACTTTCTTCTAGTATCTATTTATTTTATGTTTAAGACTTGTATTGTTGATGTTTGTATAATTATGAGTGGCTAAAAACTCAAATATTCTGGGGTTATGGGTGTTAGATGATTATGTTGGTTGAAACTTAATTTGATGATCTTGAATTTATCGTTAAGAGTTGTTTATTTGATTTTGCTGTTAATTATTTTACTGCGTAGCTAACAATGAAATACTATTTAGGAATCTTGAGTTAAACTTGAAAAAGAAAATTTTTGATTGCATATAGAATCAAATAAAGCAAGATCTGGATCCTGGGCATCGGGTGAAAGATTCGCAATTAAGATAGAACTATACTTAATTGCCTTGTTTGGTTGAGAAATAAGATTTATAAATGCATTTGAGTTAATATTAATACCATAGAAATATAGGTATTAATTTAACATGAATAGGTGTATAAGAAATCGACAGATTCTTATGGGTATTATTAACCCTATAATCAATAACCCAGATAATCAATAAATTATTTTTAAGCTAAAAACGTAGCATGATCTCTATCAAGCCCATGACTCTGGAATATTTCTTTTATTAATTGTTAAAAGAAAAATTCATAAGTGCGTAGTAACTTTGTGTTGTATTATTGTTTGTCTACTAGTTAAATTGTAAATTGGTTATTTATGTATTTTGTGATGAATTAGCTTGAATCGATAATTGTTTGAGTTTGCATCAGTCTATAAGTTGATCATAAGTCCTCGTGGGAATGATACTTTACTTATTACTATATTACTTGAAGATCATGTACACTTGCGTGAGTGTTTTGGTCGCAACACTAGCAATGCTTTGGCCGCCCTGTGCCTTTGTGCAACTTTGGAAGTTGGTAGTGAGGTTTGAAACCCTTACTTATTTGCTTAAACAAAACTGACATTGGAAACATCTTAGAGAAATAAACCCAAAAGAAATGAAATGTAATGACTATGAGAGTTAGGGATAAGAAAAATCCAAAATTGGAATACTCTCTTGAAGGGGAAAAAGAAAAGAGACTTATCCGAGTGGAGCAGCTGGTACCAATGATCATGACATGCATTTTGGATTAATCAGCCCAGTCTGTCCCACCAATCAACTTTTAGTTGTCGTACTTTACGCCCCGAGACCTTCAAAACCCAATTTCTTCACCGAAACCTTGTGCTTGTTCGGCCTGCGGTGCCCCGAATGGTTTTCATCAATAAACCTCTCTCATTTATTCATCTCTCAACTCACTTTCACGATAAGGTGCCCATGAAGGTTTTCACCAATAAGACTCTCTCATTTTGATTTCTCTCAGCTTTCCGTCGTCTTACGGTGCCCGTGAGGGTTTTCACCAATAAGACTCTCTCATTTTTCATCTTCCTTGTTTGGACCGGAGTGTTACCCCTAATATGAATCACCTCCACCCGCTCAACTTGGCATCTCTCGAAGACTGATCGGAAGGTCTTTCTTTGGACCGTAATGTGGGATTTTGGATAGGGTTAGATAGAAAGGGTATCAAAAGGCTCAAAACAATTCAAATGGGTTCAATATTACAACTTTCGGAATCTGATTTCTTACAATAACCACAACTTCTGCCCCAGTTTCTTTGCCTGGGGACTTTTGGATTTTTATTTTGATAGGACCGAACCGTGAGGCTGCCTACGTATCCTTAAAAGGAATCAGGTCAAACGTAGTTCATGACACATAAATGGCTTTGTTGTTGTGATTTTCTCTTTTCTCTTTCTTTTCTTTCTCTTCTTTTTTTTCTTCCTTTTTCTCTTTTTGTTGTTCTCTCTTTTTCTTTTTTTTTCTTCTCTTTTCTTTTCTCTCTTTTCCTTTACTCATCTTTTGTGACTGCGTTTCTGAACTTTGCTACTGATTCCAAAAGAGGGGTATGAAAGGAAATAAATAAGGCTCAAAAGGGGTAACAAAGGATAAAGCATTTAGATAACAGAACAAAATGTCTTCGTCATTCTAATCTTCAGAACATGCCAAGTGCAAACAAATACAATTTAAACCAGAGAAATCATACATAATATTTTTTGACTACATATTGATAGTCATGTCTACACATTTGCCTTCTATATCTATTAAATACAAAGCACCATTGGACAACACTCTCGTTATGATGAACGGCCCCTGCCAATTTGGGGCGAACTTGCCTTTTGCTTCAGCCTGATGTGGAAGGATACGCTTCAATACTTGTTGACCCACTTCAAACTTCCGTGGACTCACCTTCTTGTTATATGCTCTTGTCATTCTCTGTTGATACAACTGGCCATGACACACTACTGCCAATCTCTTCTTATCGATCAAACTCAATTGCTCCAGGCGGGTTTTGACCCACTTATAATCATCAATTTCGGCTTCAGCGACAATCCAAAGGGACGGAATTTCAACTTTCGTGGGTATCACTGCTTCAGTGCCATATATCAACAAATAAGGAGTTGCCCCTACTGAAGTGCGAACAGTAGTGCGATAACCCAACAATGCAAAGGGCAAATTTTCATGCCACTGCCTGGAACCTTCCACCATTTTCCGAAGTATCTTCTTTATGTTCTTGTTGGCTGCCTCGATTGCTTCATTTTCCTTGGGGCGATATGGGGTGGAATTGCGACGCGTAATCTTAAACTGTTGACATACCTCTTTTATCATATGACTGTTGAGATTAGCACCATTATCTGTGATGATCACCTTTGGGATTCCGAACCGACAAATGATATTTGAATGCACAAAATCGATCACTGCTTTCTTGGTCACATACTTGAAAGTTTTATCCTCCACCCACTTAGTGAAATAATCGATGGCCACCAGAATGAACCTGTGCCCATTGGACGCTGCTGGCTCAATTGGTCCAATGACATCCATGCCCCAAGTAACAAAAGGCCATGGTGGAGACATTGTATGCAATTCAGATGGCGGAGAATGAATCAAATCTCCGTGCACTTGACATTGATGACACTTGCGCACAAAACTGATACAATCTCGCTCCATAGTGAACCAGTAATAACCTGTTCGGAGAATTTTCTTTGCCAGAACGTACCCACTCATATGCGGTCCACAGACCCTAGAATGTATTTCGGTCATGATAGTTGTGGCCTGTCTAGCATCTATGCATCTTAACAATCCCAGATCTGGAGTCCTTTTGTATAAAACCCCTCCACTGAAGAAAAATCCACTTGCCAACCGTCGAATTGTTCTCTTTTAGTCACTTGTGGCTTGTACCGGATATACTCCCAGTCTGATGTACTCCCTGATGTCGTGGAACCACGGTTCACCGTCAAGTTCTTCTTCCACCACGTTGCAGTAAGCATGCTGATCGCGGACCTGAATATGCAAAGGGTCAACATAAGCCTTATCTGGATGATGTAACATTGACGCCAGAGTAGCCAAAGCATCGGCAACCT
This sequence comes from Nicotiana tabacum, assembly GCF_000715075.1. Classification (NCBI taxonomy): domain Eukaryota; kingdom Viridiplantae; phylum Streptophyta; class Magnoliopsida; order Solanales; family Solanaceae; genus Nicotiana; species Nicotiana tabacum. The sequence goes on along the minus strand of NC_134097.1, from coordinate 151,711,722 downwards.
CATTATGAATCCTTGGGATATGCATGAACTTTACTAATCGAAACTGTTGACAAAGATCATGCAAACACTGTCGCTACGGTATGAGTTTCAAATCTCGTGTTTCCCATTACCCTTGAATATGGTGCACCAGAAGGTTCGAGTCTCCCGAGACCAAAACTTCCTGGACACCCATGTTTGCAGCTAACCTCAAACCAAAAATGCATGGCTCATACTCAACCATGTTATTAGTACAATAGAAACGAAGTTGAGCCGTAATAGGGTAGTGATGCCCTGTTTCAGAAATAAGTACAGCTCCTATCCCAACGCCTTTCATATTAGCCGCTCCATCAAAGAAAAGTTTCCAAACTGGCTCTTCAACTTGTTCCAACTCATCAATGTGCATTACCTCTTCATCAGGGAAGTAAGTCTTCAAAGGCTCATATTCTTCATCCACTGGATTCTCGGCGAAATGGTCGGCCAATGCCTGGGCTTTCATCGCAGTCCGAGTCACATAGACGATGTCAAATTCTGCTAGCAAAAACTGCCATTTAACGAGCCTCCATGTAGGCATAGGCTTCTGAAAGATATACTTTAGCGGATCTAAACGAGAGATGAGGTAAGTAGTGTAAGATGACAAATAATGCTTCAACTTCTGTGCTACCCAAGTTATGGCGCAACATGTCCTTTCCAGGTGAGTGTACTTAACCTCATAAGATGTGAACTTCTTGCTGAGATAATAGATGGCCTGCTCTTTCCTGCCGGTGATGTCATGCTGACCCAACACACAACCAAATGAATTGTCCAAGACCGTCAAATACAGAATCAAAGGTCTCCCCGGTTCTGGTGGCACCGACATAGGTGGGTTTGACAAGTACCCCTTTATCTTATCAAATGCTTCTTGACACTCATTTGTCCACTTGACTGCAGCATCCTTCTTCAGCAGTTTGAAGATAGGCTCACAAGTTGTCGTAAGCTAAGCAATAAACCTGTTGATGTAGTTCAACCTCCCTAATAAACTCATCACCTCAGTCTTGTTCCTTGGGGGTGGAGATTCTTAGATAGCTTTGATCTTTAATGGGTCCAATTCAATACCACGACGACTGACTATGAATCCCAACAGTTTTCCAGACGACACCCCGAATGCACACTTTGCAGGATTGAGCTTAAGATTGTACTTGCGAAGCCTTTGGAAGAACTTTCTCAAATCTCTGACTTGGTCAGACTGCTTTCTAGACTTTATGATTATATCATCCACATAAACCTCAATCTCCTTGTGTATCATATCGTGGAATATGGTCACCATTGCCCTCATGTAAGTTGCCCCAGCATTTTTCAAACCGAAAGGCATGACCCGGTAGCAGTATGTTCCCCATGGCGTGATGAATGTCATTTTTTTTGCATCCTCCTCATCCATTAGGATCTGATGATAGCCCACATAACAATCCACAAAAGACCCAATCTCATATTTGGCACAATTATCAATCAAAATGTGGATGTTTGACAGTGGGAAGTTGTCCTTTGGACTTGCCTTGTTGAGATCACGGAAATCAACACACACTCTGGTCTTACCATCCTTCTTTTGCACAGGCACAACATTGGCTAACCAAGTGGGATACCGCGTGACTCGAATGAATTTTGCATTGAACTGCTTTGTGACCTCTTATTTGATCTTCACACTCATGTCGGTTTTGAACTTCCTCAACTTCTATTTGACAGGAGGAAATGCCGGATCAGTGGGCAATTTGTGAACCACCAAGTCAGTGCTTAGACCCGGTATGTCGTCATATGACCATGCAAAAATATCTTTGTACTCAAACAATGCTTTAATCATCTCTTCCCTGAGTTGCGGTTCAAGATGGACACTTATCTTAGTTTCTCTGATATTATCCGGGTCCCCTAAATTGATTGTTTCGGTATCACTCAGGTTGGGCTTGGGTTTTTCTTCAAAATAGCTTAATTCTTTACTAATCTCTTCAAAGGCCTCATCCTCATCGTATTCTGATTCATCAGCACACTCTATTTCTTGAATTATTATCTTAGAATTAGATTGGCTTTTAAGACTGGGACGAAGATTCCTCATGCATGCCATGTCATTGAAACCAGCATAAAAAGAATTGTACAAGGAAGAAAAGAAAAACAAAAATAAAACTATCAGGAATGATGAAAAAAGGAAATTGCATTTCATTGAAATCAAAAGATAACAAGGTTTATACATCCAAACTGACAGAACATAGAATCTGAATTACAACCCTGGAATAATCCAGATAAACTGAAAGAAAAATCAAAGCAAACTACCAAAACTCCTTTCGGGTAGGGAGAGGAGTAGCTTCCCAATTGTTAATCTTTGCACTGGACCCGACAAATTGCACATCCGCCTTACTAGAACCTTCTCCAACTTCCACCATGTTTATATCGTCGAACGACCTTTCGAACCTTTCAATCAACTCTTTATCTAGACCAACCACAGAACTGGGAACTGTTGTTACTGTGCGCTTCCTAGTGACAGGCTTGACAAACGACCTGGAGAGACATGGGATAGGCTTTGGAAGGACCCACGCCCTCTGTTTCAACTTTCTAGCTCTTTTCACGTCTGCGGCTGTGGGCTTGAATCCCAAACTGAATGTACCCAAGTTTTTGGGGAGAGACACCGGTTGTACTATACCTTGCAGAGATGCACCCAAACCCTTACCAGGTACAAAACCATTTTTCAACATTTCAAAAGCCACCATGACTGATGGCGGTTACCCTCGACATTGGAACAAATTTCCCTTCTGGAATTTTCTCAACTGATACTGTGTCAAAAACCTGATAGACCCAAGGTCCCTTGTCGTCTTCAACCTCAATGAACAAAATAGTGGCATCACTGGGAACACACAAATTATCTTCGCTGTGCACAACGATTTCCTGTCTATCCCATTCAAACTTAACCATCTGATGCAGAGTCGATGGGACTACTTTGGCAACATGAATCTAGGGTCGACCTAACAGAAGATTGTACGAAACGGCCACATCCAGCATCTGGAATTCCATGTTGAATTCAACTGGTCCTATTGTCAGCTCAAGGACTATATCACCGATTGAATCTTTCCCTCCACCATCAAATCCCCGCACGCAGATATTGTTCTTGTGAATCCTTTCATCATCCACTTTCAACTTGTTCAGAGTGGAGAGAGGGCAAATGTTCGCACTGGAACCATTGTCGACCAATACCCAGGTAACCATGGAATCTTTGCATTTTACTGTAAGATAGAGGGCACTATTGTGCTCAGTACCCTCCACGGGAAACTCATCATCAGAAAAAGTGACTTTGTTTACCTCAAATATCTTGTTGGCTGTCTTTTCTAAATAGTTTTCTGAGATTTTGTCAGGAACATGGGCCTCATTCAGGATTTTCATCAAGGCACGTCGATGCTCGTCTGAATGGATTAACAATAACAATAGTGAAATCTGAGCAGGCGTCTTCCTCAACTTCTCCACAATGGAATAGTCTTGCACCTTCATCTTTCTCAAAAACTCTTCTGCCTCTTCTTCGGTCACAGCTTTCTTCACTAGCACTAGGTTATCTTTGGAGTTTTTAGCTTTTCTTAACCCCTCAGGGGCAAAGCATCTCCCTGACCGAGTCAATCCATGGGTCTCATAGACTTCTTCTTTAACTTCTTTTCCTTTGTAAGTCACTGTCACCCGTTCAGAATTCCACGGGATAGCCTTGCTGTTGACTATCGGTAACTGGGTTATAAGCTTGATAATGACAGGATCTGTGCGGGCACCCTCCACAATCATGATAGGCTTGTTTTCCACTCCCGGCACAACCACTCTCGCCCTTTCTTGTTTCCTGCAACATCACTTGAGGACCCCTTCCAGACTACCGCAGATGGTTCACTGTTCGCCCTGCTCAACTTGATCACTGATATCTCACTTGTTGATTTTTCAACCGATTTGACTTCATTGGACTGAATCATCATGACGGTCTGTGAAGGCTTCTTAGGCTCCCCTCCCTTATGCACTATCTCAATCATATTTGTCTCCTGATGGGTTGGCAACGGGTTCTGGTTGATATTGGGCGCCTCCGGAGTTTGGACTTCAATTCGATTTGTATTAATGAGCTCCTGGATAGCATTCTTCAAATGCCAGCATTTCTCCGTGTCATGCCCCATAGCACCAGAACAATATTCGCAGCTTACAGAATAATCAAGATTTCTTGGGAGAGGATTCGGCAATTTTGACTCGATCGGCCTCGGCATATCCAATTGTCTTAGCCTGTGGAACAAACTAGTATAGGACTCTCCTAATAGAGTGAATGTTTTCTTTCTCTGCAACCTCTCATTTTTAAATGTTTGATTGGGACAGAAATCTGGTCTAAGAGGGTTTCGGTAGGCTCGTGGGGATGGGTAGGTATTTTGTGGGACTGGTGCACGCCATTGTGCATGGGCGAGGGTTTGGTTATATGTTTGGGCGTGGGGGACAGAAAAATGGGGTTCTAGTGGGGGTAGTAGTGTTGGGGTGGATTATACGGGGTATGGGGGTAGGTTTGGTGGTGGGGTCGAGGCTGATTATAGTGGTGAGATGAGCCCCTGGGTCCAAACCAAGCTCTTGAATCAATCATTGTCATATCCTTTTTCTTCTTCTTTTCGATTACTCCCATAGTTCCACTTTGAATGGCCCGGGTAGTTGCCTTAATAGCCGAATAGCTCATGATTTTGTTTGACTTGAGCCCTTATTCCACCATACCACCCATCTTCACTACTTCATTGAAGGACTTGCCTATAGCTGATACCAGATGGCCGTAATAAGTAGGTTCTAGGGCCTACAAAAAATAATCCACCATTTCGCTTTCTTTCATTGGAGGGTCAACTCTCGTTGCTTGCTCTCTCCACCGAAAACCATACTCCTTGAAGCTTTCATTATGCTTTTTCTCAATATTCGTCAAAGATAGACAATCTGGAATAATCTCGAGATTATACTGAAAATGACAAGCGAATGCCTGGGCTAGATCATCCCATGTATACCATCTTCCGTGATCCTGCCGAGTGTACCACTCAAACTCTGACTGAAATATGCCATTAGTAACTCATCTCTCCCGCCAGCTCCCCTCATTTTGCTACAAAAACCTCTCAAATGTGCCACCGGGTCTCCGTGCCCATCATACAAATCAAACTTGGGCATCTTAAACCCCACCGGTAGCTGAACATCTAGAAATAAACATATATCTTTGTAAGCCACGCTTACCTGACCTCCCAACCCCTGCATATTCTTGAAGGACTATTCCAGGCTCTTAACCTTCCTAAACATCTCCTCTTGTTCAGGATTTTTAGATGGTTTCTCAGTTTCCACAGGGAGATCAAAACGAGGAGTGTAGGAATAGGGTTCTGGAGCTTTGAAAGTGGGCTCCGGGGTAATATTGGTTATCATGGGCCTGGAATAAAGGCTCGCTAGAGGATTGGTGGAGTGTAGCGAGTGGGGGTGCCACAAAAACAGGAGTGGCTGGTGGAGGAGGGTATGGAACTAGTTTGGGTGGTGGAGCTGGTGGTGTTTGGGAAGTAGTGCCCTGATAGTGGTGGTAAATGGGAAAGCCCGGGGATGAATCAGCCGTGGGAGGTTCCTGAGACTGAGCCAATGGTAGGACAAAGGCAGGGTTGGCGGGGTAAAGTGGTGGTGGGTGTCCTTTTACCCATGCTTAGTATATCTCGGCCATCTGTTGTTTCAACTATACATCTCTTCATTCAAATTGACATCCGACTCTTCCCCTTCCCTCGAAGGATCGATAACACTTGCATCAAGTTCTTGGTTAGCCATGATCAACTTGTTTTTGGACCGGGTGTTGTATGGGTGAGTTGCCAGAATGCCAATAAACTAACCACCTTCCTGTACTGATTATCAACAACAGACTTGTTAGAGCTTAACAGATAGGCAACCACACATTTGGGGGAATGTAATGCACCTAAGCAGTTAACCATTTCTCTCATGCATTTGATCGGTTGCTTGCATTATCCCGACTTTTCTCTTATTTCTATTTGCAACTTCTCTTTTTCTCTCTCTTTTTTTCTTCTTTTTTCAATCTTTTTCTCTTTTTCACTCCCCCCCCCCCTTTTGATTTCTCGTTATTCTTTATTCTCTCATTTCACTTTCTTATTTTGCCATTGTTTCCTTCTCACGGTTTCTTATTTTCTCTCTCTTTTTTTTCTTTTTCTTTTCTCTCTTGTTTTTCCTCTCTCTTTTTCTCTCCTTTTTTTCTTTTGGTTATGATCGAATCTTATGGAGATTGCCTATGTATCACAACCCCGCATGAATCAGACCGAGCATAGTTCTAGGGGATAAGTGTAAAAATAAAAACATTTTAGGATTTCCAAACTTTCCATAAAAATAAAACGCTTTGATTACAACGACTCCTCTTACCGAATTTTAACCACAAAAATTAATAGACTCAAAAAAGGAAACTAATAGACCCCAATAAAAATATGAAAATACAGACTTGAAAACAGACTAACGGACTCCTACAAAAAGAAAATATAGACTTGAGTAAAAATCACGAATACATCAATGCCTCAAATGCTCTTGGGGCCCGCGGGACATCATTCGGTCTTGCCACGGGCCTACGTGCGAGATCCCCTTGAATCCGCTCCAAATCACTCATTATCTGGCGGACAAATATCATCACTGCAGCGAAGAAAGTGGTACGAGTCATGTCCTCACTGCAGCGAAGAAAGTGGTACGAGTCATGTCCTCACATGCTTGGTATTTCACGACAATGTAGTCGGCAATGGCTCTAACCCTCTCTCGGATTCTACCCTTTTCCTGAAGCAGACGCCCGACCTGCTGATTTCGGGCTTCTAACACCTGAGTGTCGTGATGGTTTTGATTTTGAAACTGTATCATTTCTTCCTCCATCTGAGCCATCAAAGTACAACAATGTTCCCTATCAGCTTTAAAGTCTTTGGCCTGCTTGGCTGCCTCATTCTCAAGGGTAGTTACTTTTCTCTTCAAATTGGTGATTATCCCTTTATATTTTCTTTTCATTTGTTATACAAACTGTGCCCGCCCTTCTGCATTCTTTGCCAATTGGGCTCGAGCTTTCTCTAGACTGGCCTCAGACTTTTCTAGGTCATGTTGACACTCAAGGGCTTTCTTTCTCAGACTGCTTATAAGCCTTTCATCCGCTCGGCTTCTTTCCGAGTTTCTAGCAGCTATTCTCATTTTCTGGATTTGAGCTTTAAGGGCTTCATTTTCCTGAGTCAGCTTTTTCTTTTCCCCTTTCATCTGCGGCCGCCTAGATACTGTTGCCAAACTTGAGGTCCCTGATTTGTCCTTCTAACTTATTTATTTTAGCTCTGTAGCTTTCTTCTTTTGCTAACCAGCCCCACTGCTCCTGCGAGTCGTTAGTGAATTGTTGGACATGAGCTCTCTTAGCAGGTCTCTCAGGAATCTGAAACCTTTTGCCGAACCAAATAACGTACTTGGGGTCTACCTCACCTCTAGCTAAATCCCGAACTATGGTCTTAGGTTCAATAAATCTACATTCATTCCACACATGGCGAACTCTTACTTCTAGAAATGCAACCTTTGGGTCTAATTCGACGACAAGTCTACTCAAATCCTCGTCATGGGGAATGGTTTGAAATCTGCCCAATTGGCGCAAAACTTTGTGAGGAGCATACGGCGGGATGCTCCGGATGCCCATAAGGAGAAGATAACACACTTCGACTAACATGTATACTGCTTCGGTGATAGGAAGCCATCCGAACGCCCACTCAATTTTATCGGCAGTCAAAGAGCTCAAGAGTGCAAACCAAGCCTCAGTACCCTCGGGAAAGGCAATACCCACCATTCGACTTTCAAATTCTTCAATGCATTTCAAACCGGTCATATCGTGGTTCATATACCCGATACGGTGGTAGAGATGTTCCTGTATCCATAATTGTAGTAATAAATGGCAGCCTTGGAAGAACTTCCCCCTTCCCGACAAATGGTCAAAGCTCGATAAATCTCAGACAAGATTAGAGGAACCAAGGTGCCACTAGCTCTCTTGATTGCAACATCAACCATTCCCACGAGGCCCAATTCTATGTTGTCATCGTCTCATGGACAGATTACAGTACCCAAGAATGCTACTATAAAAACCAAACGTTGCCTTTCCTCCCGCTTATCTTTATTTTCGGCATGAGTCAAACAAGTGTTCGGTGCTTCGAAGCCTTGGGGGTTACCATAGCGATGATACAAGAACTGGAAAGTGCAATACCCTTCAGACAAACTCCCATCCTGAACGTCTCGGCTAATACCCAACATATCGAGAAATTTGTGGGGAGATACCGGTCTTGGTGAAACAGGGTAAAGACTTCTAAGGTTTCCACTGAGGCTAGCGTAACCCGTAATTTCCTCTAGCGTAGGTGTGAACTCGAAGTCAGAAAAGCGGAACACATTGCGAGTCGGACCCCAAAATGGTATCAAGGCTTCAATCACGTCCAATCTTGGCTTGACGTTCAAAAGTCCGATAAGGCCACCCAAAACCTTGACACGTTTCCTCTACTGTCTTTCCTTAAATCATTCCACCACATGTGGAGCTATAAGGGGATCTCTTTAAGAGTTGAGAAGGGTTCATTTTCATCTGTGCTCATCCTGCCATTTATTTGGGTGATTTTAATTAGGAGAAAAATTAAGGCTCATTTGACTCAAGAAAAGGTTATCACTATTTTTCAAAATTTTCATAAAAAGATCCGGCTTTGCCAATACGGCCTTTCAGCACTTCGAGGAAGAAGATTTTAAGGTTGTGTTCGCTAACCGGCCAAAACCTTGAAAAATGACCAAAGGCGGTTGTTCTTGTAAAAATGGCCTTCTGGCACCCTTTTGGGGACATTCGACTATTTTAGACAAGAATGGCATCACCCTGCTTATTTACAATAAAAATAAAAAGAATTTCTTTTTAGGTATTTTCGCAAAAAAGAAGTTGGACCCAATGGGGGTGGCTACGTATCTCACATCCGGTGAGAATCAAATTGGCGTAGTTCGGGCAGATTTGACGAAAATAAAAACCAACTATTTTTTTCAAAAGAAAGAAAAACAAAAAAAAATTGTCATAATTTTGGCAGAGTTTCAGTATATTTTTGGACACCGATTTTTCAGAAACAAATAATTATCTCTCTGAGCCCTCACATTGACTTTTCTTTTCCAACTCTTCTCTAATTATTCATAAGCCGGTCAACATGCAAATGCGAAGCAAATAAATGCACAATTAGCAAGTAGGATGCATCAGGATGGTCTTTTCATTTCGGGTACACCTGTCCTAGACAGACCCAACCCCTGTGTTGAGTCTCCAAAGTCAAATGCACGTGATGCAAACAAACGTTCCTACTAAGGATCCGGCATGAGGCTTTGTTATACTAGGTTTAAAACATGGGTTTATTGTTCTAGACCTGGCTTACCCGAGCAGACAACTCGAGCCGGGGGCGTACCGGAAATACAAAAGCTTCACCGGCTTTGCAACTTGTACGAACCTCGTTCTATAATTGGATAAGACTCTAGACAGAAGAGAAGTCACATCAAGTTCACCCTTCTCAAATGATTTAGAAGACTCAGAGAGAAGAAGGGTTTCGTAACAGTTTATATACAGTACACAGAATATCAAAGCAGTAAAAGCAACATTTAGCACATTATGCTCAAATATGTGAATAAAACCAGATAATAAATACTTTTAAGCTCGAATTCTTGAACCCTGAACCAGAGATTCTGGATTCGATCCCCAGCAGAGTCGCCAGAGTTGTCACACCTCCTTTTTACCTACCACCCGAAAGGGGTGTATATAGGGAGTTTTTCTAATTTAAGTGACAATCGAAACGGGATTATTTTATTGAATTTCAGAGTCGCCACTTGGGATAATTTTATGGTGTCCCAAGTCACCGGTTCAAATCCCAAATCGAGGAAAAGATTGACTATATATTAAAGTTCGCGAACACAGAAATCCGAGTAAGGAATTCTAGGTGTTAGGCATTCCCGAGTTCTGTGGTTCTAACACGGTCGCTCAACTGTTATTATTGGCCCAATTATCTGATTTTAAAATACTTTTAAACCTATGTGCATTTAGCTCCAAACTGCTTTTAATTATTTTAAGGAAGATTTCACCGTCATCTAAAACACGTTTTTGGAACACACCACATGAAATGCACCTGCAGTCCGAGACACATTTTATTTAACGTTGTTAAGATTTGGATTTGGGTCACATGAAATGCACACCCCAGTTTAGGAAGGTAATTTTTAAAATAGCGCACCTAAAGCAACTACGCACTTTCAACTTTGCGAGGGCCATGGAAATTCAACTAAATGGTACGCCTCGATTTCTAAATATTAAAATATTAATTAAGCGAGGACCGTGCATTTTGAGATTTTATTTGGCACGGCACACCTCGATTCTAATTTAAGGGAATTCAGTAATTAAGGGACAACTTAAAAGGAACTCTAATTATTTCAAAACTAAAAGTTTGATCCTATTTATTATTAATAAAATTATGTTAAAGACCAATTAATTCAAAGATGAATTATTCCAACAAACAGCCACCATCCAGACCCATTTGAAATACTTTCCGGCTTGGGCTTGGGCTTGAACGAGTCCAACCTTAATAAATACTGGACGCTCAAGAGCAGATAACATACAAACCGACTCTGCATGCTTTGAACACCATAACTGGGCCAGCTTTTAGCCCAATTTTTTCTGAACCAATGCTTGTGTAAGATCAATTAAATACCAGACAACCAAAACTATATGAAAATATGAAATGAAACTAGCATTTAATTCTGATTTTTTATTACTAACTTGGTTTCCAATTTCATATGACATGCACTAAATATTAACTTGTAAATTCATTTAACTAACTATTTCACTGAAAGCAAAACATCACATAGTTTCCCAGGTAGCAGCATTCAGCACTAAGACAAGCTAGCACTGAAGATTTCTTACCCCATTCTTATGTATGTCAACTCTAGCATATTCAAACCAGCATTTCCAAAAATAAACATTAAAACATTGATTCTCAACAGATTCACATGGATCAAACTAATTCTAATTCTTCGCTAGACTTAATAACTATACTGATTTCTCATTTCATTTATGAGGATAGTACCACAGTTCCCGTGAGCAAAACCAACATAGAGATGGCATATTTACAGAAATAGAGTACTAGCTCATCACAAACCTAAATAACATGAAGGCAAATATCCATTCATTGTGTCCAGCAGAAATTAAACACAAATTTAACACCTATAACTCAATTGAACCTTCTACTATAGCAATGTTAATAGTCCTCAAACCCAATACAAGGATGAAATTCAGTTATCATAGACCAGAAATCAGCTAGAAGGTGATGTAAATCAAAACATAATACAATACAACTGAATTATAACACTGGTTGAAGCAATGCTCTAAATTCCATTCTTTTCATTTCATGCTTCGAATCTGAATTCACATTTAGTAGAGCTCAAGATAAAGTACCAGAATATAGCAAGACAAAAACAAGAAAATCAAGCTGGAAGGTCAAGATGAGACAGCAGCAGCAGCAATAAACTAGCAAGATGGAATAACAGCAGAAAACAACTTTAAGACCAGCAATGGAACAGTAGAAGAACAATAACCCAGAACTCAATCTTCAAGCCATACCCAAGCCATTTCTCAAATCAGAATTTTAACTATGGAGTTTTGGAGAATTCTAACTAACACAAGAGAAGGAGAAATCAAAAGTTAAAACAAAATTTTGTCCATTTTCAACAAGGAAACTGCAGGGATTTTTAGTGTTGTTTTCAGAGTTTTCTAAAAGAGCCGGTCGTTTTGCCAATTTTCAGAATTTTTCTCTTAAATCCCCTCCTTTGAGCTTGAATAAAAGGATCCCTTTATAGGCAAGATACTATGGCAGACTAAAGAAATCAGATTTTACATTTTAGACCCTTTTGAAAATAAATTTTGGTTTTTGCTTAGAAATCCTTAGAGTAAAAGATCAGTTTTCACATTAGTCCCCACCCTAGCTTTCTAGAAGCTTCCTAATTCAGTTATAAGAGATTCTTTCACCTAAACTCCCTGATCTACCCTTCAAAACCCTGTTAATTACTTCTGAAACTAGACCAAAACATGGGTCAAATTGACCCAAATCCATTTAGTGGGTCTGCATAACTCAAGTCTTGGGCTTCAAATTTCATGGTCCAAATCCAATCTGAATTCTATCAAACCCAAATTCCAAGTCAACGAACAAAATTACCAACCTAAACGACCTACGGGATCACAAAAACTCATGAAGTCTTGGGCTTAAAGAAAAAACAAAAATGAAATCCGAACAAATCTAACACAAAAATGGAAACATACTAAATAACAAATCAACATTAACATGTGTAAAGAAAATGACCCTGAAGAACTAACAAAAACGAGAAAGAATCCAGAAGAAAGAAAAAGATAGAAGATGGAAGAAATGATGAAGAAGAAAGGAGGAACAGATTAAACAAAAAGAAAAGAAAGGAATACCTATAAAACTCGGGCATCAAGGGGTTGAGACTGGGTCTTCAAATCTCCCAATTTTCGGCTCAATCTGAGATTAATCGTGTGTTCTTTATCAAAACCACACGAATAAAGTCAAAATGGACCTAAAATCTTCAACGACATCTTGATTTGGAAATTTTGGGATTTTAGGGTTCAACTTTCGATTTAAGATTCAAGCAGTTCTGGGGAGATTCGAGGGAAACGGAGTAGGGATTTGGAATGAGGGGGTCTTGGGGGTTGTGTGGTGTTAATTTGGGGTCGTTTTGGAGCGGCGCTGCCGGCTGGGCATGGTGGAGAATAGGCGGCGTTAAGGTTTCTTTGTAATGATCTCTACTGATGAAGTTGAAAGAGATGAGAGGGGGGGTAGAGGGTTCAGACAGTTAAATAGCTAGGGAGATTAGTTCCCAACCGTTAGATCAATGGAGATTAACGGCTGGGATCCGCGGAGGGGACGACGTCGTTTTGAGTTATGGTGGGGGTTGGACCGGGTATTGGCGCGAGTTTGGGCCAAATTGGGCGGGTTTCAGTGGCAAATTGTTTGGGCTTGGGGGATTAAAGGGTATTTGGCCCAAATCTGGTTCCCTCAATCCTTTTCCTTTTCCTTTTCTTTTTATTTTCCAAAATTCTTTTCCTTTTTCAAAAATTAAAAATAACACCTAAATTAATCCCTAAATCAAATTATCCTACCAAATTCAAAAGATTAACTCTAAATAATAAAACCACCATTAATTAAATACCAAATTAAAAGAAAAACTCCCAAAATTCGAAACTCAAATTAAAATGCAAAAATGAGTTGTTTTTTTGTGATTTTTCCATTTTTATAAAACGAACTGATTTACTAACTAATCTAAAAATGTAAAATTAAATCCTAAATGCAAATTCAATATATTTTTGTATTTTTTTATGAATTAAACAAAATAAACATGCGCAGACAAATGCAAGCAATAACAAAAAAATACCACGAAAATCCACGAAATTGCAAACAATAGAAAAAATTATTTTGTTTTGAATTTGTGAGAGTAATTCATATAGGGCAAAAATCACGTGCTCACACCAGAAATGCGGAGACAAAAACTTAATAGTTCAACCAAACATTTCTACATAATCTGAAGTACAATACTACCCAAAATTTGGTGTCACAAGTTACGGACTATCTAAGAATACTACAAATAAGGTCTGAATGGAAATACTCAAATCTGTCTCTGAATGAGTACAAATACAAGGAGAAATAATAGGAGGAGACACTAAGGCCCGCGGACGTCTGCAGGTCTACCTCGGGTCGCCTGAGTGGACTGAAGACAACACCCTCACTGCGGTCCAAACGCTCCGAAACCAGGATCTGCACACAATACAGAGTGTAATATCAGCACAACCGACCTAATGTGCTGGTAAGTGCCTAACCTAACCTCGGCGAAGTAGTGACGAGGCTAAGACCAGACTACTAAATAAACCTGCGCAATTAGATCAGATACAGCAGAAAATAAAAGCAGATATTCACAGTAAAGATGGGAGGGGGGAAGAACATGTTGCGGGGAGTATCAGATAATAACAGAATATCAAAGAGGAATGTAAAGAAACCAAAACTCAATTACTAACAAGGATAAGGAAAACAAACGCAGAATTCACTTTCATTATATATCCTGTTGCAGGCGTGCAACCTAATCCCATTTCACATAACTTGTTGTAGCGTGCAAACCGCTCCCATTTCATATATATTTCGTTGTAGGCGTGAAACCCGCTCCCATTTCATATATCTCGTTGTAGGCGTGAAACCCGCTCCCATTTCATATACCTCGTTGCAGGCGTGCAACCCGCTCCTATTTCATATATCTCGTTGCAGGCGTGCAACTCGCTCCCATTTCATATATTTCCGTGGCGGCGTGCCACCCGATCCCATTTACAAATCAATCATCAATCACAAAGAATCCCGGCAAGGGAACAATAATATAATAACAACATCCCGGCAAGGGAAACAATATCGTAAATAATAAAATCCCGGGAAGGGAGACTATGTCATAACAAAAACATCCCGCCAAGGGAGACAATATCATAAATAATAACATCCCGGTAAGGGAGACAATATCATAAACGATAGCATCCCGGCAAGGGAACCAACAATGATAATCAACAAATTAAGCATGAATAAATCTCAACGGAGTCACAACAATTACAACGCTAGACCCGCGGGCGTGCTTGAAACCGACGTATAGATACTCGTCACCATGCCTATACGTCGTACTCCACACTTAACACATAACAAAAAAGACACAACTCCTAATCCATCAAGCTAAGGTTAGACCAAACACTTACCTCGATGTCACGAACACAATTCAAGCCTCCACTACCGCTTTACCTTTCGTTTCTACCACCAATTCGCTTGTATCTAGCCACAAGTTACTTAATTATATCAATAAGTGCTAAATGAATCAATTCTAATGCATGGAAATAAGTTTTTCAATGTTTTTCCCAAAAAGTCAAAAATCGACCCCGGCCCACATGGTCAAAACCCGAGGTTCGAACCAAAATCCGATTACTCATTCACCCACGAACCCAAATATATAATTTATTTTTAAATCAGACCTCAAATCGAGGTCCAAATTGTCAAATTTTGAAAAACCTAAGCCCTACCCAAAACACCCAATTTCCCCCATAAAAACCCTTGATTTTGTGTTGAAATCATGTGAAAAGATGTTAAAGATCAATGAAAACGAGTTAGAAACGACTTACAATCGATTTGGAGAAGAACTTTTCTTTAGAAAATCGCCCAAGAGAGTTTAGCTTTTGAAAAGGTTGTAAAAATGGTTGAAATCCCGTCTGAAATTTATTGTAGCAGGTCTCTAAAGTCGCAATTGCGACCAGGGTTCGCAATTAAGAAACCTGTTTTCTTCGCCTTTGCGAAGCTGTTGTTGCATTTGCGATAAAGGTGTCGCTCCTGACACATACTGAAGACTTCGCATTTCCGAAGTCTACCTCGCATTTGCGAGGTAATGCTGGCCCTGGGTTCTTCGCATTTGCAACAAAAACCTCGCATTTGCGAACCCTGTTTACATCGCAATTGTGATGCCTGATCTCGCAAATGCGAGATCAGAGGCCTGCTACAAACCTGCAATACACCAGCAATCCTTCAAAGTTCAATTTCACTCTGTCGCCTATCCAAAACTCACCCGAGCCCTCGGGGTTCCAAACCAAACATGCACGCAAGTCCAAAAATATTATGTGGACTTGCTCGTGTGAACAAATCATCAAAATAACATCAATAACTATGAATTAAACTCCAAATTCATGAAATCATTCAAGAACACCAAGATTTCCAATTTCTCAACCTTAAGTCCGTTTTATACCAAACCAATTCCGATCTTTACCAAATTTTACAGATTCAACCTAAATGTTATTTCAAACTTGTACCGGGCTCCGGAACCAAAATACGGGCCCGATATCGTCAATTTCAAACACCTTTCATTTCCAAAAACTCTTATATATTTCCAGAAAAATTATTTTCTTTAAAAATTTATTTCTCGGGCTTGGGACCTCGAAATTCAATTCCGGGAATACGCCAAGTCCCATATTTTCTTAGGGACCCTCTAGGACCGTCAAATCACGAGTATGGATCCGTTTACCCAAAATGTTGACCGAAGTCAACCTAAATTCATTTTAAATGCAAAATTCATCATTTTTCACAGATTTTCACATAACGGCTTTCTAGATACACGTTCGGACTGCGCACGCAAATCAAGGTGAGACAAAAAGGAGATTTTAAGGCCTCGGAACACGGAATTTATTTCTAAAATGAGTGATGACTTTTGGGTCATCACAATGTTCGCCGTAATTTTGGCTATACATCTGTCCCCCCCTGACAGTAATGTATGTAAGTATTTCCTTTTTAATAATTTTAAAAAACAATGGAGTTCGAACCAGTGGAAGTAAAAAGAAATAAAAGAAAAAAAAGATGGACCTGCAAGAAATAAACAGTACATCTCATTACGGTGCATACTATTCCCGTTGATATTCTCATTGTCTAATAGCCTGTTTGGCCAAGCTTCTTTTTGGCCAAAAGTACTTTTTTTTTTCAAAAGTACTTTTGGCCAAAAATTGAGGTGTTTAGCCAAGCTTTTGGAAGGAAAAAAAGTGTTTTTGAGGAGAAGCAGAAGCAGTTTTGGAGGAGCAGAAAAAAGTAGCTTCTCTCCAAAATCACTTTTTTGAGAAACACTTTTGAGAAAAATACACTTAGAAGCAGTTTTTTAATGCTTGGCCAAACACTAATTGTTGCTCAGAAGTGTTTTTCAAACTAATTAGTCAAACACAAACTACTTCTCACCAAAAGTACTTTTGAGAAAAGCACTTTTGAAAAAAAAAACACTTCTCAAAATAAGCTAATTTTTGTAGCTTGGCCAAACGGGCTATAAGTGTCTTTATTTCCATCATTATATTCGTCAATTACTATTTTGGATATTTTCTACTTCTTTTTTGCGGTTACTTTTTCTTGTCTTTCTTTATTTGGTGGCCACCACCACTTTATGAGATGATCAATATTTGCCAAGCCAGCAAACTAAAGTAAGCAATTATTCTTGACACTCCATATTTGCATTGACCTATAAATACATAACATTGTATGTATTTTCAATATTTATGGAGTAATAATTATTATTAATACGCGTTCTTGTTCTAATAGATAAAATTAAATATGATTTTACATAAAAATGGAGTATGAGTTAGTTTTTATCCTGATACTCGCCCTCATTGCATTTTCCTTTTTATGGACTTCAATTTGCTTTTTCTATTTTCTTCGTTGTCCAGCTCCGCATATTGAGAAGTAGTCTAGCTACATCTATATTTTATATTATAGATCTGTAAGGCTTCTTTTAATATATTCATTGGTCAACTAAACCTCTTGGAAGGTGTAACAAACTTAGATTTAGAAATGAAAGCCAACGCCATCCGTATGGGTTCGGTCGTCCGGACCCGGATCGCCTAAAATTTTATCGGTCCATCAAAAACAACCTAAAGAACTTAAGTCATCAGCTCACCATGATATTTCCTCATTTTTTGTGCTTTACGGCCATTCAACTAGATCTCTGCGCTATTCCCAGATTTTCGTGTGATATAGCCCACGCCATACGCATGTGTCCGGGCGCCCAGACCCAGATCACCTAAAAATAATTCGGTCCATCTAAAACGACATAAGGAACATGAGCCATGGCCTCGCCATGATCATTCCTCTTTTTTGGCGTTTTAGGGCCATTAAACAGGAATTCCGCAAGATTCTTAGATTTTCGTGTGTTTTAGCCCACGCCATCCGCATAGGTCTGGGTGCCCGGACCCAAATAGCCTAAACTTTTGTCGGCCTTATAAAAATGACCTTAGAAACATTAGTCATCGCCTCTACATTACCGTTCCTTATTTTTTAGCGTTTTAAGGACATAAAACAGAAATTTCACACAATTTCCATATTTTCATATGCTATAGACCATGTTATCCACATGGGTCCGGGCGCCCGCACCCGAATCTCCTAAAATTTTACCTGCCCTGTCAAACATGACCTAACGAACATTAGTCATCGCCTCGCCATGGCGGTTCCTCATTTTTTGGCGTTTTAGGACCATAGATTTGGAATTTCGCCTTATTCTCATATTTTCGTGCGCTATAGCTCACTTATCTATGTTGGTCCTTCAACAACAACCTAAGTAACATTAGTCATCGCCTCGCCGTGACATCTCCTCATTTTTAGGCATTTTACGGCCATAAAACTAGAACTTCGCCCGATTCCCAAATTTTTGTGTGATGTCCACGCCATCCGCATGGGTCCGGGCGCCCGGTTCAGATCGCCAAATGTTTTATCGGTCCATTAAAAACAACCTAAGGAACATCAGTCATCACCACACCATGACCGTTCCTCATTTTTTGGCATTTTAGGGCCATAAAATTAGAATTCTGCTCGATTTCCACATTTTTATGTGTTATAACTCACGCCATACGCATAGGTCCAGGGTCCTAAACCTGAATCGCTGAAAATTTAGTTGACCCATAGAATAAAACCTAAGGAATATTGGTCACTGCCTCGCCATGAACGTTCCTCGGATTTTGGCTTTTTAGGGCCATAAAATTGGAATTCTTCCAAATTTCCAGATTTTTGTGCGTTTTAGCCCACGCCATCCATATGGATCTGGGCGCCAGGATTTGAATCACCTAAACTTTTTCCGGCCCATCAAAAATGACCTAAGGAAGTCATCACATTTCCTTGGCCTTTGCTCGTTTATTGGCGTTTTCGGGCCATAAAATTTGAATTACACCTCAATCCCATATTTTATGTGTTATAGCCCACATCATCGGCATAGGTCCAGGTGCGCAGACCTGAATTGCCTAAAATTTTGACGGCCTATAAATATTGACCTAAGAAGCATTAGTCATCGCCTCGCCATAATCGTTCCTTATTTTTTGATGATTTAAGGCCATAAAACTAGAATTCCGCCTGATTCTCAGATTTTCGTATGAGACAGCCCACGTCATTCGCATGGGTTCTGGTGCCCATACCCGAATCGCCTAAAATTAAGATGGCCAATAAAAAATGAGCTAAGGAACATTAGTCATTGCCTCGCCGTGACCGTTCGTTATTTTTTGGCGTTTTAGGGCCATAAAATGAGAATCTCGCCCGATTCCCAAATTTTCGTGTGCTTGTACAACCCACTCCATCTGCAGGGGTTCGACCGCCGGACCCGAATCACCTAAAATTTTGTCGGCCCATCAAAAATAACCTAAGGAACATTAGTCATCGCCTCGCCATGATTGTTTCTCATTTTTTAGCATTTTAGGGTAACAAGACTGAAATTCTGCCCGATTCCCAAATTTTCATATGTTGTAACCCACGCCATCTAATATGGGTCCGGTCACCCGAACCCGAATCACCTAAATTTTTGTCGGCCCATAAAAATGGCGTAAGAAGCATTAGTCATCATCTCGCCATCATTGTTCCTCTTTTTTGGTGTTTTAGGCCATAAAACTGGAATTCCGCTCAATTCCTATAGTTTCGTATTCTATAACCCACAGCATCCGCATGGGTCCGTTCGTCCAAGCTTGAGTCACCTAAAATTTTGTCGGCCCATCAAAAATGACCTAAGCAACATTAGCCATTACCTCGACATGCCCGATCCTCATATGTTTTGGCGTTTTAGGGCCATAAAACTGAAATTTCGCCCGATTTTCAAATTTTCATGTGCTATAGCTCATGTCATCTGCATGCGTCCAGGTGTCGGGGCCCGAATCGCCTATAATTTTGTTGGTCCATCAAAAAGAACCTAAGAAATATTAGTCATCACTTCGCCATGACCGTTCCTCATTTTTTGGCGTATTCGGGTCATAAAACTGGAATTTCGCCTGATACCTAGATTTTCATGTGTTATAGCCTATGCCATCTGCATTGGGTCCGGGCGATCGGTCCCGAATCACCTAAAAATATTTCGGACCATCAGAAATGACTTATGGAACAATAATCATCACTTCTCCATGACTATTTCTCGTTTTTGGCATTTTAGGGCAAAAAAGGAATTTCGCCTGATTCTCAAATTTTTGTGCGTTATAGCCTACACCATCTACATGTATATGGGCGACAGACCCGAATCGCCTAAAAGATTTTCATGTTATCAAAAATGACTTAAGGAACAATAGTCATCGCTTCGCCATGATCGTTCCTCGTTTTTTGGCATTTTAGGGGGGAAATTTTGAAATTCCGTCTAATTCCCAAATTTTCGTGTGCTATAGCCAACGCCATCTGCATGCATCCAGGCGACCGGTTCCGAAACGTCTGAAATGTTGTCGGACCAACAAAACGACTTAAGCAATAATCGCCATCGCTTCGCCATGATCGTTCCCTAATTGTTGGCGTTTTAGAGCCAAAAATGGAATCTCACTCGTTCAAATTTTCGTGTGTTATAACCCATGCCATATGGATGCATCCGGGCGATCGGACCCCAATTGCCTAAAATTTTGTCGGCCCATCAAAAATAATCTAAGGAACAATAGTCATCGCTTCGCCATGACCGATCCTCTTTTTGGCGTTTTAGGGCCAAAAAACTGAAATTCCGCTCGATTACAAGATTTTCGTATGCTATAGCCCTTGTCATCTGCATGCATGCCGGCAACCAGTCCCAAATCACGTAAAAATTTCTTGAACCATCAAAAATAAGGAAATCAAAAATGACCTAAGTGTTCCTCGTTTTTTGTCGTTTAGGGCAAAAAAATTGGTATTACGCCAACTAAATGCATCCGGGCAACCAGACACGAGTCTCATAAAGTTTTATCGGCCCATAAAAAACGACGTTAGGAAGAATAGTCATCGTTTTACCATGGTTGTTCCTTATTTTTTGGCATATTAGGGCAAAGAAACTGGAATTTCGCATGATTCCCAAATTTTCATGTGCTATAGCTCAGGCCATTTACATGGGTTTGGGCGCCTCGACCCGAATCGCCTAAAATTTTGTTGACCCATCAAAAATGACCTAAGGAACATTAGTCATCGCCTCATCCTGGTCGTTGCTCATTTTTTGGCGTTTTAGGGCCATAAAATTAGAATTCCGCCTGATTTCTAGATTTTCGTGTGATATAGCCCACACCATCCGCATGTGTCCAAGCGCCCGGATCCGAATCGCCTAAAATAATGACCTAAAAATATTAGTCATCGTCTCGCCATGGCCGTTCTTCATTTTTGGCGTTTTAGGGCCAAAAAACTGAAATTTCGCTCGATTCTCAAATTTTTGTGCTCTATAACCTACATCATCTGCATGCATCCAGGCAACCGGTCTGAATCGCCTTAAAAGTTTGTCAGACCAAGAAAAACGATCTAAAGAATAATAGTCATTGATTCGCCATGGTTGTTCCCCATTTTTTTGGTGTTTTAGGGCAAAAAAAATAAGAATTATATACATGCATCCGGGCGACCTGACCCGAATCACCCAAAATTTGTCGGCCCATCAAAAACGTCCTAAGGAACTACGGTCATCGCCCTAACTGTTCCTCGTTTTTTGACATTTTAGGGCGAAAAAACTTAAATTCGACCGGGTTTCCAAATTTTCGTATGTTATAGCCCACGTCATCTACATGCATCCGGCCGACCGGACCCGAATCATCTAAAATTTTGTCGGCCCATCAAAATAGACCTAAGGAATAATAATCATCGTTTTGCCATGACTGTTGCTCGATTTTTGGCGCTTTAGGGCCAAAAAATTGAAATTTCGCCTAATTTTCAAATTTTTGTGTGTTATATCTCACACCATCTGCATGCATCCGAGCACCATGCTCGAATCGCCTAAAATTTTGCCGACCCATCAAAAACGATATAAAGAACAATAGTCATCGTTTCGCCATAACTGTTTCTCATTTTTTGGCGTTTTAGGCCCAAAAACTGGAATCTCCCCCAATTCCCAAATTTTCGTGTGCTATAACCACGCCATCTACGTGCATTCAGGTGACCGGACCCGAATCGCTTAAAATTTTATCGAACCATAAAAAATGACGTAAGGAACAATAATGTAATCGCTTCGTCATAACTGTTCCTCATTTCTTGACGTATTAGGGCCAAAAACTAAAATTCCACCAGATTCTCAAATTCTGACGCATTTTTAAAAAGTTCATTATCCAATTTATTTTTTAGTGGATAATATAGATAGATAAGTATTTCTTTTAACCATTTTGCCACCACTGCTTACTACTATCAGTATATATAAAATAGATCATTTTCCAAATTCCTGATAATGCTCAGTCAAACATTCAAGTAATAAAGCAAGATTGCCACTTTATGAAAATTTATCATCAGTGTCACAATGCAAAAAGAAGGCTACTTCTAGATGAAACAACCACACTGATTCTATTTGAGTCAAGAACATACAAATCATAAGTAAGAAGTTTTTCTTCTAATATAAGTTCCTGCAGTTAATACATTAGAGTAAAGGGCACGCGTAATACTCTCGATATGGTGAAGTCCACATTACAATCTGCAGAAGAATGATGGTTGAACAGTTCAACAGTTCAACTAGTTCTTTGTATACACGAGAAGAATAGGCCATAGGAACTACTAAAACCGATCAGCCATCTAATTTTCAGCGCCACTCCACCAAAAGCTAACTGAAAAGCTTGTCGTGAGAGAGCGGACGTAGTGCCACCATTTAGGGGGGATGTAAAGCATCTCACCTTCCTCTAAAATGCAGTCCTGAAACTCCAGGTCTAATATCTTCGGGAACTCTTTCTCATCAATGTTGTCTAGATCAACCTTCAAACAAGATTTCAAACGTAAGACGATAAGCTGGGCTACATCAACCATCTCAAGGAAGCAACAACTGTAAAATTGGAACCGCAAAACGATATCATAAGTTCATCAAAGAGAGGTATGATAATATAAGTGGAACCCTCAGATATGTAAGAGAAGCAGAGCCTTCAGATGCAAATGTATAGTTACTGCATGAGTAACCATATCTTATGCATATAATAGTTCTCTTCTTCCCCGACATGTGTCATGTGCAGCTATGTACAGCAAAGCAAGCATGGAAGAGAAACCGGTAACTTTTTCCCTAGAAAATATAGTATCCACTCTGTCCTAAAAGTATAGTCCTACTTTCCTTTTCAGGCCATCCAAAACATGACCAAACAACTAACATTTTCAACCTTCTTTTAAATACCATGCTGAGTAGCAAAAGACACTGACATGAATGGAGGTAGTAACATCTGCCAAAGGGTAAAAAGAGTGAATATGCTAAAAGACCATGGATATCACAATGCTAGTGAACTGCAATTAAAAATAATGGAGAGGCATATATACCTGGCTGGAATTGCTAAGCATGGTTTCACTATGTGGGTGAAGCTCATCCGAAAGTGATGCTGGGTAAAGCCGTACATACTTTTTGCCAACAACCTGTAAAGTGAAATGCAGAAGATCACAAGTAATAAAAATGGAACACATCAACATACACACAGTTACTGTAACTTTTCCCCTTAAAGTAGAATCAATCAAAGCAATCACCTATAGCTCAACCTGATTTTGAACTTTTTGTTAAGCTCAGGTCTATCTTATTGTAAAAATGTGTTTGCAGCAATGGCTGTACCTGAGCAAGTATATTATGGTGAGGATCATGATGCAAAGGCGTCACAGTCCCCGCTGGACCAAACCAAGCATTAAGCGACCTGATCTCCCCACCTCCAGTAAAACAATAATCAGGAATAACAATATCTTGTCGTAGTTCTTGTATCTGTCATTTAGCTACAGAGCTAAGCCACTAATTCCAAAACAATAAGTTCAAGGAAAAAGGTGTTTACACAAATATACAGAACCAAATATAGAGGAAATACTTTACCTGATCAAATAATTGATGCTGAGCTAAGTAAGTAGTTTCCACAGAGGTAGCATCATTGGACCAGATTCTCTCAAGAAATTCAGAGAATGTGATCAGCTCTTGCTTCCATTCTGGGCACAAATAGTTCTTTCCGACCTGCAAGATGGTTTAACTCAATATCAAGTTTTGAGTGAAAAGTAGAATATGCAGGTCTCTCCCAATGCAATCAATGTGTGAATTAAAAAAGTGTCTCCTGTGAGCGATGTCAACTTTAATGCAATCAATGTGTGAATCAATTCCATCTCCTATTTTCTTTCTAAATTCTTTTTTTTTTTTTTGAAATGGAAATTTTCTTTCTTTCTTTCTATATTCTAACTTAGACAAAATATATTATACGGACTTACGTTCTTGTATCATTTGCTTTAAAAAAAGAACTTATCTTCTTGATATGGTTAGAAGCTGCTGATCAATTTAATGTTGGAATATGCAACAGATATAGAGTTCAATTTACTTGAAATGACAATCTGAGTAAATGTAATCACCTCAACAGGAACTGTACGGAAGCCAGCAACCCTTCTAAGGTAATTCATGTCGTTCCACTTATTCTTGGCAGGCCAGTGATCCATGGAATCTCTGATTACCACCGGGATTCCTGACAAATAATGATCTCTCAGGAATACCTCCAACGATAAGGCTGACCTTTTCCCTACTATCTTACAAGACAGTGACTTAATAGGTAAAAACTGCTGCACCTGCAAAGTCAAACAATAGATAAATAATCACACTTCTCGTCTCAAATACACTATTAACTCTCAAATCAAATGCTAGAACAAATAGACTAGAAACATGTATCCATTAATATTATTAGTAAGATGCATTCAAATTGTTCAACAGTCATTTGTAACAAATAGACTAAAATGCTATAACAGAAGATTTAAATAGGTTTTACAACCGATTAGAGAAAAATGTTATAACCAAGGATTTAAAGATGATCCTACTCCTTCATTGGGGCATACCATGAAAACCTAAACCCATTAATTACAAAATGCAAACAGCATCCCAGAATTGGATGCTTTATATTACAATTTGCTAAATTGGATGTGAAACTATAAAACATTTCTAGATTTAGAAAATCTCCCTAGTAAGATTTAGAAAGTAGATCCCTTGACCAAAAAAGACTCAGAAAGTAGATTAACAAACCCAAAGTTCCTAATCATATTTTTCCAGAGCTTAAACAAGCAAAGAATCTTATTACTACCTACCCTGCTCCACAATTACTCATTCATAATATACCACATAGCGCAAAACGCGAAGAGGGGGGATTAACAATGACTGAAGATTGAACAGGGAGATGAATAAAAAAGAAATGCAGAATTTTTTTATTAGTTCATTAAAAGGGAATGAGAAAAGCAACCATGAAGAAAACATATGAATCCTTGAGGAAGAAGTTAAAAGAATTACAATAAAAACATTTATTTTTCCTTTTATTTCTTCTTAACAAGTATACAAACGAACTGCTCCTTCTTTTATTTCAATTTGATCTTATTCCACATTTAAAACCAGCGATAATATAAGCTAACTTCCAATTCTAATCCATCAGTTCCTCCATTAGCATATTACGCACAATATACACACACAGAGAGCGAAGTCATACAAGAATTTCACCAAAATATTTCAAGTGAAATGATCCTCATATCCTTATGACTAAGCAGACATGTATAGACATTGATTTAAGTGAATAGAGCACAAGGCAATGCACTTTAAATAAAAACTTGCTTTAAATTTCTTAAAGTTCCGTAAATTCTAAAAAGACTTAAAATAGTCATAATTTCTCCATCCATTCTGCCCCAGGGCTTTGGTCTAGTGGTAACTGGTAAGCGCCCAACTTGTGAAGTGTGATTTAGGCGCACGTCACAAATTTGATCCCCCATAGACCAAAAAAAACTGGCATTTAAGTGGATGAGAGTAGAGCCGCAAGCCCATTAGCCACTGAGTTGAACCATTCTTGATTATCAAAAGAAAAAAGGGTTCTCCCTTGGTTTCAAGTTTTTTTGTCGGTTCCACAAAGAATGATCTTTTCTAAATTTGAAAATAATTTAACTTAGATTTCTCATTTATTGCTTAATGATAAGCCATTAAGCTTTTATAGCTATGATATGTTCAAGATCATAAGTTTCAAAACTCTTACTTTTTTTCTTAAGCTCTATATTGAAACGGAGGGGAGTAAAATTGATTATCAAAATCACATTTTTCCCTTTACCTTAAATAGAGCTTAATAGCGAGCTGAACAACAGAATA
This sequence comes from Nicotiana tabacum, assembly GCF_000715075.1. Classification (NCBI taxonomy): domain Eukaryota; kingdom Viridiplantae; phylum Streptophyta; class Magnoliopsida; order Solanales; family Solanaceae; genus Nicotiana; species Nicotiana tabacum. The sequence goes on along the minus strand of NC_134097.1, from coordinate 151,685,628 downwards.
AAACGTAGATTGCGAGTGACGAACCTCACCTCCGCCACGTTAATTTCTTGAGAAACAAATTTAATCTCGGATTCACCTTTTTCGCCTCCATTTTCCGAGGAAGCAAACAGCACACTCCGCGCTTTCTTCGACGCCTTTTTGATTGCGAGGTTCAGCTCATCTCTAAGCGTCATTCCTCCCATAATAAGGCCCATATCAAGTGCTCTAATCGCCTGAGTAATCTCACCGGAAGCATAATGAAGTTTCGCCAAGTGAACACACGCCATGGAATACGCATCTCTCCATATAGGCACAACCGAATGCCATGGACCTGAGTGTAACTGTTCCCATGCCATCTCCTTCGCCGCCTCCGCCGCTCGAATATCTCCGGCGGCTGCGAGTGTCGCCATGCTAACGTACGCGTAGCCGCCTTCCTCGGCTATCAGCTGAAGGAGATTGGAGCGTTCCGCGTCGAGAAACGGAGTTTCTAGAACGCCGTCGTCGGAACCGGTGGCTTCGCCGGCGACGTCAATGGCTGACGTGGACATAGTGGAATGCCTTGTGTCTAGAAGGTTCGGTGAGTGAAGAAGGTGAGATATTTTTGTTGTTGCTTTTTTGGGGCCCTTTTAATATGGAAAAAGTGCATGTGTTGGTGGAAATATCTAAAGTGAAAATATCAAAGTATCTTAGATATTATTGAATATCTAGGAAAGAATAACTTTTGTAAATTTTCTATAGCTAGCAAAAGTAGTGAATAAGAATATGCAAAACCTAATTTTGAGATATTAAAACTTGAAATATTGTGTTGATTAATAATTCACAAATTTTATCACTATATTTTTCTATAATTAAAAAAATTTAACAATAATTGGTGCAAAATTTAAAACTCCGTAGATAATGGGTTCTCAAGTTTCAGACATGTGAGGTATGTCTAACTCACACATCACACGTCATACCCTTTTCTTTAGATCGGGACAAAATTTATCATTGTCTTAACACGTTGTAAGTAAAATTTATTTTAAATCGAATTATAGACATGCGTTTAAAAAAAATAACCTAATTAACCAAAGAAAATGATCCATGAAATTAGAAAGTGTCTATTCTTTATTATTTTTGAAAATTTTACAAGATAAATACTATTACAATTTAAATAATGTAAAAAAATGGTCTAAGCGTTAAACAATTACTATTATTTTACCCTAACTAGACCTTTTTGCAATGTTTGTCATATTCAAAGGTCAAAATGCAACTTTATTTGATAGTATTTCTTATCTAGTTTTCAGAGGTTTCTTTTTTTCTTGTACAAATTATTTTAAAAATTCAATCAAATTTATTCTAAAAAACAATATAATTTGTATAAATATTGAGAGAGAAGCACTTTCGTCATTGAATTTTTTCCCTAATTTTCGTTTTTTTGCCGAGGGTCTTTCGGAAATAGTCTATTTACGTGCACAGGACAGAAATAAGGTATATATACACTTTATTATCTTTAAATTTATTTGTGAGATTACACCGAATATGTCATTATTATTGTTATCTTTATTTTTTGTGCCAGAGGAGTAGCTTTCTATGAGACACGTATAATATTCCAACATGGACTTACTTTAAATTATTATGGACTCATGAATCATGAACGTGGAAAAGTATGGACCAATTGTTGTAGAAGTACTATCATACATCTTTGGCTAGATTTTTTGTCATTCGAATATAATACTACAACACCAATAATCATAAGTGTGTCTATTGACAGATTCATTGCTGCTCTACTTTTTGGAATTATTAATTCATATAAATTTTGGAAGTGTAAATCATCAAACTATAGGTATATTATTACCAATAGTTTTGTGCCACAATAGCATCTAATTATTGTATGAAATGTGTTGGTCCCGTTTGAAATAACTCAATAAGTTTTTTTATGATTCACACTTAGTCAATAAATATATTTTTTAAAGGGACTAATACAAGTTATTATTGTCATAAATTATGAGGTATATTCGATCACTTAGGGCATCCATTGAAAATACAATAGAGGTAATTAGCCTATGCCATGAGCCTTCTTCGTCGCCCTTTGATCCCATCTAGGTAAATCAATAGGCTTAAGATATCTATTTCTTCATGGCAAACTCAATTTTCTTAACTATGGAAATACGGAAGGCAAAGTCCTATTTTCACAAATTATAAGTAGGCTCGACCACTTAGACCGGCCTTAGGTAGGTAGCTTTCTGAAGTGCATCAGAGGCCATTCCTTCCAAGTAAGATTTTCTTGATCGCATATTGATCCCGTCAAACTAAGTCCATAGGCTCGAGATAATAGGGGGGAAAAGTAGCCAAATTTATAACTGATAATTGAAAAATAGTTAAAGTTTCAAAAGTAATTGAAATTTAGTCATTTTTTCATGTAAAGATAAAATCTGAATAAAAATACCCTTAAAATTTGGAAATATTCCAGCATAATATGCTGAAGTTTAAATTTTTTGCATATGAGCTTCCAACATAATATGCTGGAATTTCATAATGTGATGGAGTTCTAACATAATATGCGGGAAGATTATATGCAGGAGCTCCATAATCCCGCATATTATAATATGCTAGAAATTTATACGCATGAGCTCCATAATCTCGTATATTATGATGGAACTTTACATGTTTCAGCAAAACAGTGGTTATTTGTTAATGACTTTTAACGTTGGCTATTTTTCGATTACTAGTCCGAAAACTGGCTAGCCCTTGCTAGTTTCATGAAATAATATTGGGTGTAGCCTAGAAAGTTATAAACTTGAAATTTCTTTTAAAAGTTCTTATACCATATAGGAAACTATATTACCAAATATGTTCATAGTCTGCATATTATCAGTCATACTAATAGTATTTCTACAAAATATAGACAATTCATTAAATAAGGAATCATTGTAGTTGTAGGCTTCCTTATTTAGGGGCGCTAATATTGGGGAATTAAATATTCTTCCAGATATTTTACAACCACCTCACTCACGTATCAAACCACACCCCACGATTTTCTCTTCAATTACCCACGATTTTTTCTTCTAAAACTAGCGAAAATCTACACCATTAACAACCATTAAAAAGTTTTGAAGCTTTGAATTTAAATCTGGGTTTTCAGAAGACATTTGTTTGTTTGGATTGGATGTTGTTGCAAAGAATTGAGAATTCTCTCTACGTCTCTCTCTATCTCTCAATCCCAAATTTCAGTAATACAAAGCAAAGGAAAAAAGAGCAGCAATTCCACCATTGACAACCATTAAAAAGCATTAAAGCTTTGAATTCAAATTTGGGTTTTCAAAAATCATTATTTGTTTGGATTATGTGTTGTTGAAAATAATTGGGAATATGGTTTGGAGTTTTTATCTTAATTTTGGGGGTTTTGGTGAAGATTAGACTTGGTTTTGACTGAATTTCAGATTGAAACTCGAAGAAGAAGAAGAAGAAGAAGAAGAAGAAGAAGAAGAAGAAGAAGAAGAAGAAGAAGAAGAAGAAGAAGAAGAAGAAGAAGAAGAAGAAGACATGACATACATTATATTGCAGAAATTGTAGAAAAATTGTAGACTGTTGTTTATTTATTTTTGAGCTTTGCGTTTTTGTGTTAAAAGTTTTGATGGGAGCTTGTTAAAAATTGTATGTAAGTGGTATTATACTGTAGTTGTATATAACTTAGTAGAAATAATGTACGAAAATTGTAGATAATTTGTAGATAAGTTGTATAATATATAATTAGTTGCATGAATTTTGTTTTTACTATGTATAAATCAGATACAAAATATACAAAAGACATATTGTATAAATTTGTATAAAATTTGTATGTAAGTTTCTGTTATTGTAGTTGTATTTAACTGGGTGGAAATAATGTGTAAAAGTTGTAGAAAATTATAGATAAGTTGTATTCCTCTATAACGGGAGATGTTGGCATATCAAGTAACTTTAGTGTTCCAGACGAACATGCATGAAAATAAAGATAAATTCTGTTGTGAACAGTTTGTAGAAATTTTGTAGATAATTTGTAGAAACATTGAAATTCGGTATTTTCATATTAATTTTTCAAATGGTATGTAGTTTTTTTGTAGAATAAACGTAGAAATTTTGTAGATATTGTGAAAATTCATACTGATATACGCCATAGATAAATGAATAAAAGAATACAATTTTATAGTAGTAAATTGTGCGTCCGCACCTCATGCTTAGTTCTGCAAAGTCAAGAAGACTTTTTGTGCATCCGCACTCAACTCACGTAACTTTACAAATCCACAAGCAACTAGAAAATTGGTCATGTGCCTCACTTTACTTTACAATCATCAAGCAACTAAATAAATGGTCATGTTCTTGGCTTTTGACTATAGCAACTTGATCAATAGATGAAGCACAACCTAATTTCAATTCCTCAATTATGTGTCCCCGAAAATAAGCCATTGTGAGTCTTATTTGACTCATTCCTCACATTCAACCTATTCTACAAATTCACGCCTCTTTAAATACAATACAACCATACTTTCTTGAATTTTAAAGGTATGTCAATATATATAACTTAAAAAAACATCTTCTCCTCTACACAAGTTAGCTCCAAAACAGACGAAGTGGAATAACAAGCTCCCATCAAAAATTTTAATACAAAAGCACAAAGCTCAAAAATAAATAAACAACCGAATACATTTTTTCTACAATTTACTACAATTTCTGCAATATAATGTATGTCATGTCTTCTTCTTCTTCGAGTTTCTATCTGAAATTCAGCCAAAACCAAGTCTAATCTTCACCAAAACCCCTCAAAATTGAGATATAAACTCCAAACCATATTCTCAATTATTTGGAACGACACCCAATCCAAATAAATAATGATTTGTGAAAACTCAAATTCGAATTCAAAGCTTCAAAGCTTTTTAATGGCTGTCAATGGTGGAATTGCTGCTCTATTTTCCTTTCCTCTTATATTACTGAAATTTGGGATTGAGAGATAGAGAGAGACGTAGAGAGACTTCTCAATTCTTTGCAACAACAGCCAATCCAAACAAACAATGTCTTTTGAAACCCCAAATTCGAATTCAAAGCTTCAAAGCTTTTTAATGGTTGTCAATGGTAGAGGGGTTACAGATTTTCGCTGGTTTTAGAAGAGGAAATCGTGGGGATTTGGAGAGAGAAACTTGGGGGAGTGAGAATATACTGTTGAGTAAAATTAGGAGACTAATTAATACCATTAAAATCCTAAAATGGTACATAATTGGTAATTAGGTATATAGAAGGTAATTATATTAAAAATTAAGCATGAAGGGCAATATAGTTTACTATATGGCATAGGAATGTAAAAATTCCTTTAAAAACACATGAGGCCATAGAATCACAAGGTTCTAACTGAATAGCCCAGCCCAAAAGGTATACAATTTTTTGCAACTCTTTAGCCCAAAAGATATCACTTTCTGGCGCACTAACAGAATTTTCCTCCAAACTGAAGATAATTATTTGCTACATTTATTTTATGAAGTTTAGATCACAATATGGCAACTTGTTTATAGAACTCACTCAAAATAAATAATCAGCAAAGAAACCACTATTACAAGTTAGATTACTAAGGAAGAAAATCAATCTATGCTACATTTTTGTACCTGCATATTACCTTACACCTAAGTACTCTATCATGCACATAAAAACCAGGCATAACCATGACCTTGACCTTGCTAGGACCTTGTGATCTTTGCCTATCCGCGAAAACGTCTTCCATGTAATGCATATCAAAGGTTCTATTCTCTTCCACTCGTAGAATCCCGAGAGGAGGATTGAACGAAAACACCAACAAATGCAGCAACCAAATGCACTTAGCAGCAACAAAGAATGCTTGGAGGAGTTGTTCAGGCCATGGCCTTGTCCAATTAAGTGTTGTAATAATGCAACTCATCTTCTGATCACAGAACTTGCTGAAGTCTTCACTATAGTACTTTGTCCCCTTTCTTAAAACTTCATTCCAACTTAGGTTCCTCAACGCGACAAAGGATGAGAATTTAGCGTGGCGTTCTTGTTGAGGGTCTAAGTGCTTTGGTGAGCCATTCTTTTGAAATACACAGTTCTCGAAATCTTGGAAAAGTGATTGGTTTATGATGGATTCAATGTGGTATAGAACTGCCTTTGAGTACTTTGAGTTGAGAGATAGTTTGTAAGGTTGAAGCAAAAGGTTCAAGTTATCAGTTAACAAATTGTCTGTCTCTTCAATCTGTCCAATTAGAGTCTTGCAGAATTGCTTTACTGATAATCTTGATTCTGATACTATCTGTAAAAACCCTTCTAGCATTACCTCTTCACTAACCGTGATCATATTTTCTCCGTCCCCATCAATGGATTTCCCCATTTTAGAAAGATTTCTAAGCTGTGATGATACAGGGGATTCTTTTGCTTGAATTGCTTGCCTCAATGCCTTTTTGAGCTCTTCACAGTAAGTTTCTAAGTACTCTAACTTTTGCTTTAGGTCACCTAAAGAAGACTTCATTTCCGAGACTTCCATCAATGCTGCATCTTTGCTCTCATTCGCTTCCATGAGCTCTTTCTTCAACGTCTCGATAGAAACTGTTCCTACATCCTTAAAAACCTGAGAAACCTCCTCGGATTCTGTCCGATTTGGTGAACTTTCTATCTTGTTTTTCTTCTTTAGCTTAGGGAACAGCCATGACAAGTTCAACCCTTTACTCTTTGGCTGCGATGATTGAACAGAAACATGAGAATCTGATAATGGCACAACAACATTTGAGTTCTTCCCACTCTTACTAGATCCATCAGCCTCAGTACTAATTATTGCAGGCTTACACTTATTGCAAGATGAAACCGATTTTAAGTCCCCTAATGAGTTTCTCCTAGACTTGCTGTAATTATGAGTAATAGGAGAAGCTCTAAGCATAGTGATTTGATCAGTACACGAGCTTGTGACCGATTTCTGATCATCAGCCGGACAAACATGAGGTTCTAAGTTGATCAGACTGTTAGTAAATCCTTTCGTCAAGGACAAATTCGCCTTTCTGTAATCCGATATAGTGGCTTCATTATTACCATTTCCTACTCCTCCAAAGCCATATTCATCCCAAATTTCAGCATAGTTTGGATTGTGATCTAACTGTAGTTGTTTGTATCCTGGTAAAGGTTCATCTTCGTAGCTCTGCACAAAATGTTGAATCGAGATCATCAAAAATGGAGAAACAAAACTAAAGTCTTGATCATTTCTAAAGAAGCAACATTATGTGATTTCGTAATCACAGGCTCACAGCTAGTCTTGATCTATACAAGGAACAATATTTCACCTAGAACAAGTTAAAATAGAAGTCGGCTTACTTGTTTTCGAGCTTTATCACTATAACAGTAAGTCACAAACCTATTTTTTGTCACGCTAAAATAACTGAAGTTTACAACAACTCAATAAAATTCCACAAGTGGGTTCTGGAGAGGGTAGAGCCTACCCAGACCTTACCCCTACGACAAGGGAGTAGAGGGGTGGTTTCCGATAGACCCTCGGCTCAAGAAGAGGAAAGGAGACACTATATCAGTACCAGCAACAGAAACCATAAAAATAAAACAATATCGTGAGAACCAAAAAATAGATGAAAAGCAACAAAAACAACCTATAAATAAGGCCCGGTACTATGAAAAACTCACTATAGCATAAAATTTTACCTACTATGATAGTAAAGTCGAGGAACTACTTTTGTCACATTAACATAAAATTTATGTAAGTCGTATAACTACTTTTGTAACATTAACATAACTAAACTTTACTCACTGTAATAGTAAAGTCGCTAAAAGTTATAGGTTAGTAACTCTACTATTATACATTGTGGGATTATAAACCTTACAGTTAAAAGTTGTAATCTGCAATATATGAGAACTTAATGTACATTAAATTCAGGGATTAAAAATTATATTATCTTATTTCAAGTTTGACATTTAAGCCTTCATTTAGAAGCAATATCTGCATAAGGTTGTGTAAGCTTGAAGTTAAGAAAACGTATTCTAATTTAATATTTGGTCAAACACATATCCCATAGATCAGATAAGAATAGGTCTAACTTTAATAAACTTGAAAAGAAATGCAAAGAACAAATCCATAAGAAATTTTCTGAAGTTTTAATTAATGGACCAAGAATCCCAAAAAACTCAAAGACTCATTATTACCTTAATAAATTAATTTATAAAAAAAGAATTTTGTCATAAGCAGTTCAGTATATTTCTTTACCATAAGAATGATACGAAATTTCAAGAGAAATGGATCTATCTGATTTAAAATGATCACTTTGTTAATATCCATTTTATGTTTCTTAATCTCAAATACAATCTTCATGGACAAAGTTCAGAATAAAGGCTAATTTTCATACAACAACAACCACCGAGTGGATTCCCACGAGTAAGGTCTGGAGAGGGTAAAATGTACGCAGCCTTACCTCTACCTTGTAAGGCAGAGAGGTTATTTCGGATAGACACTCAGCAAAAACAGAAAATTCAACAAAACAAGAAAATAAATTCAAGCAAGAAACCCCTTTGAACCAAAGAAAAAACTCATGAAAATTTACTAAAAACTTAATTTCTATGTACTATAAAACAAGAATGAGCTAGCCATTAAAATACTTTATCATTGCCTTTATAATATATAGCAAAATTTTACCTTTAAAATTAACCCAGTATTTTGACACGAAACACAACTATATAGGTAAAAGATCGCTAGAATTTCAATAAACATTACATTCTGAACGAAAAAATCTAAAATTATTATGTGTTAATCTTTAAATCCTGAATCCGCCTCTAGCAAAATTCAATAAAAATAAAAAGACAAAGAAAAAGAAAAAAAGGGACTTACTGGTGTAAAAATAGGATAATCTTGAGCAGATAAATGATGTGAATGATGAGAAGCAGGAGAAACAGAAGAAGGAAATTTTGCAATAGTAGCTGATTTAGGACTATTCCCTTGTAAAAGAGCAGCATGTAAAGCTCTTAGCTCAATAGTTTTAGCAATGGCAGCTTGAATATCTTGTCTACTAACTCCATTTATATTATTGTTGTTGTAATTTCCTTTGCTGGTAACTTCATCTTCATCTTCTTGAAATATTTGTGTTGAAGAAACTGCACTTGCAGTTGCCATTAGTAAAGAGAGCACTAATGTTTATGTCTATCTACATTGAAATCTTGATTCTTTTTTTGTTGAGTATATAAAGGATAGAATATAGTACAATATCTAGTGGTAAGAATTTTTGAGGACAACCACGGACTCTACGCCGAAGCTAGTAATTTTCGCAAGGGTATTCAAATTTGAAATAAGTAAAAAAAAAATTCTTTAAAGAGTGTTCAATATGTATTATAAACCTCCAAAACGTAATATTTTAATTATACATACAGTGTAATTTTTCGACGAACTGACCACCCTTGTGACCATATGGCTTCGCCACTGGGTGCAGTGGACGAGACTATATTTTACCTTAACTAGAGGTCTCAATTTCGAATACTGGATATGAAAAAATCCTTAATAGAAAGTGTTTTCTCCTGAATGGGGCTTTAAGCATCGTGAATTTAGATATAGTCGGACTCCAGTACAGATATCAGACACCAAATAAAAAAAATTGAAGGACCAAGAAAAGAGAGAGACAGAAGAGAAGTGTGTGTGTTTTGTGTGTGTGGGGGGGGGGGGGGGTTATGGGGTGTGGTAATAAGAGGGTGGGTAGAGATTGGAAGATACCTAAAATCTAATATGAGAATTTTGTCTTGGTTCACAAATGTATTAATGAAAATATGAGTGCATGTGAAGCAAAGAGGGAGTGGAGAAGGATGTGACTTAAGAAAGGGAGAAAATAAGATGAGGGGCAAAATGGTCATTTGAAAATACTTTGAGGAATGGGTGAGAAAGAAGGTGAATATACCAAAAAGGATAGGATTTCTAACTTTTCTTTTTATGGGATGAATTGAACCATTAGAGGATTATTTTTACTCAAATGGTAGTTGTAACTCGAACCATGTATTTTGAATATATCGTTACATTATGTATATGCATTTTATTTTTATTTTTTATGTTAAATTAGCATGACGCTCTCTCTCTTTTCTCTATCGTTTAATTAGATCGAGAAATTTAAGTTCCAGACATCATATATCCCATGATCATATTAAGTGAGATTATGACCAAATACAATTGTATGTTACCTCGTTCAATTTTCTCATATTAGGATATAGATCCTTCTAAAATATTTTCATTATTTTGTTTCATCAAACGAATTCTATGGATTATGAGAAAAGGAAACTAAAGAGAGCAACTAGTAGAAAATAAAAGCAATCAAGAATTAAAGAAATATTTTTTTTCTCAAACTAATGAAACTTTAATGATGATAATAGTGGAGAATGATTGAAGTTGACCATTAAGCTATGATGGAAAGTTTTTTAACATAGAAACATTATAGAAAAACTAAACTTATAAATATAAAATCAAAAAATAATTAAGTCAATTAGAAATTGTACTCTTGTCCAAGAATATTTCCTAAGTTGGAGTCACGAGACAGAAAACCCCAGTTCCTTTGTCTTCTTCTTTTTCCATAGTGAATCTTAAAGAAACAACAAAATCGTTTCTTAATTTTATTTTAATTATCATCGGGGACCTTTTTAAAAAGTTAAAAACTTAATCAGATCCGATTTTCACAGTACTGTGCAAACCTTATTTTTTACTAATTTCTCATTCGATATTCATAAGCCGTATTAAGGTCCGACTAAATTCGTCGAAAAATTTCATATTAAAGAATAAAACGCTTCTTTAAAAGAAATTATACCCGAAATTCGAACCTAAAACTTCGAGTTAAGGATTGAAGAATACTTATCATTTCATGACAGAACATTATTGGTATACAAACCCTTCTTCATATTCATATATACCATACATACCTTGAAGTTCTTGAAATATAACATAGACAAGAGCAGATATGGAATAATACTAACAAATGGAATGTATAAATTTATATTTAATATTGATGGGGTCAATAATGCATTACAAATAAACCAAATGGAATTCCAGGTAGGAGTTTGGAATATTTTATATACCAGTCTAAGTACCCCATAAATACTTTTTTGGATAGAATATATATTCATACTTTATTGAAATTAACTTTCTTAAACCAACCACTCCGCCCCCAAAAAGTTGTGATTTTGTCAACCTCCACATGCTAAAAAGTTTTGATCTCCTTCTTTTTTGCTACAAATTGACTATGTTAACTGGGATTATTTGTGCCTTTTTAAAATATTGTGCAAGTTCCATGCAATAGATCCTTATGGTTCGACTTCTTTCCGTACTCCATATATAGCGGGAGCTTAGTGCACCGAACTGTCTTTTATGATCTCACAATATCATTGTATGCATCACTACTATATGATATGACATGTTATGAACTTTAGTATAAACTTTGGCTTAATACCTAAATTTATATCTGCTCCGTACTTACACAAATTCTATTTTCAAATTCACTAATAAACAAGTTGTATTGGGAAAAATTGACGTTACATATTAAAGTAGAATAAAGATGACGTGTCAAGATACGTAGACTAGTCAAAGAGTTACAGTTGACAAAGAGACACGAGTTGCAACAGATACGAGCAAAGGCAAAGGAAGAGGCACGGGCAGATATTCAAAGGACTTGGCACTCGTACCTATTTAAGTCATTTAGGTCCAGGAATTAAGGGGAATGAATCGGACAATATATGAGAGTACAAATATAGTATTTAATGAGCATTAAATACGGAATACGTTAGAGAATCTGTATTAAATACAATGATTGTGTAACGTACATTCAATGTCTTTAATTACTCATAATAGCCTTATTATGACAAAGGCAAAACGCATATCTCCCAACTAGCTATAAAAGGGAGATAACTGATCAATTGTAGGGACACGAAATACTATCTGAATATATTGATTTACCTGTTTTCCTTCTGATTATATTATTGCTAGCCAAATTACTTTCTTTCATATATTCTTTTGATTATCAGTAACCCGAGTTCTTCTAAATTAAAAGTTTTGACCGAAATCCCATTTTTTGGTTAAACAAATTGGTTCTGTTACCGGGAATCTGATAATCTATTCTCTTTTAGCTTAACTTCTCTTGTTGCATCAACCATGTTGAACAATAATGACAATATCCAAAGAAATCAAGGAAACCAACAACTTTTCTGTTACCGGGAATCTGATAATCTATTCTCTTTTAGCTTAACTTCTCTTGTTGCATCAACCATGTTGAACAATAATGACAATATCCAAAGAAATCAAGGAAACCAACAACTTCAGGAGATCCACAAGGTACTCACACCCCGGTCCCTTCTCCACGAAGCTCTCCTCGGTAGTCTCGTGAGGGCACTCCTGAGGGATCTCATACAAATGGAAACGCTCAATTTGAAAATGTTGAAGCTATCGATGAAGCTTTGCAAAAACTAATTGTTGCTCAGGTCAATAAAGTTCTTGAGGCTTTTGCTAGCTAGTTACATGTTGCACCAACCACACCCACTCCAAATAACAACACTTTGGAGAACCCTCGGTTCGGGCTTGTTAATTCAGGTAGTGGTGGAACCCTCAATGAATCACAGGAGGGAGAACCAAGTAACTAAGTCAATTCTAATTTAGAAAATTTAGTACTAACCTTGCAGAAACAGCTCAAGGAGCAAAGTGATAGAACAAATACTCGGGGTGTCGCCCATAATCAAAGGGGTAGATATGGATAAATATTCATAGCAACCATGGAAGCCAAGTGCTGCTCCCCTCCCAATTTCAAATAAATTCAAAATACCTGATATTCCAGAATATGATGGAATAACAGACCCACGAGACCATGTGACTGCATTCACAACAGGCGTAAAAGGCAACGATTTGACTAAGCATGAGATTGAATCAGTATTAGTCAAAAAATTCAGTGAAACACTCACCAAGGGAGCATTAACATGGTATTCTCTTTTACCCGAAAATTCTATAAATTCTTTTGTTGAGCTTGCAGACTCTTTCATCAAAGCACATTCGAGAGCTCAAAAAGTCGAAAAAAGAATGGAAGATATTTTCAAGATCAAGCAAGGGCTCAGAATTGCTTAGAGAGTTCGTAGACAGATTCCAACGTGAAAGAATGACATTACCACGTGTACCAGATAATTGGGCAGCTATAGCTTTCACAAGCAATTTGAATGAAAAAAGCTCAGAAGCTACAAAGCGACTCAAAGAAAGCCTTCGTGAATTCCCAGCTACAACGTGGAATGACGTTTTCAACAGGTATAGCACGAAGCTGAGGATAGAAGAAGATATTGTTCCACGACTTCAAAAAGAAGAAAAGGTAAGTTCGAGACGTGCGGAGACCGAAAAAAGATCCGGTAAAAACAGGTACGAGCTATACATGGGACCTGCGGGAAAAGACTCACGATCAAAGCAGGACAATCAAAGGTATGATCACAGATCAAGGAATAGAGAGTCAGGTTCTTCATCAAGATTTAGAAACGATCGAAATACCTATGGTCACAAAATGATGATAGAAATTTGAAGGCGAGATTTGGCGGTTATAGTTTCAACGTGAGCACTTCCAAGCTCGTAGCTGTTTTGAGAAGCATGGGAGATAAGGTACGATGGCCAAAATAGATGAGATTGAATCCAAACAGGCACAACCCTGATCATTGGTGCGAGTTTCATAATGACCATGGGCATAATATTTATAAAAATAAACATCTTTATAAATACCAGAGTTTAATACTAGAGTTTCTCAAGAAAACTTCTTAATATTTATAAAAATAAACTTAAGACTAAGTACGTACTTAGTTGTAAAGCTACGAATTGTTTATACAAATTGCCCCATGTAAAGGTCTGGGGACTTGCGTTTCCAAAATAAACCCTCAAATGATACCAAGGGTTTGATCACAATTTTCCAAATAAAACAAAAACAAAGATATTCAAACAACTAAAGCTGGTCACTGAGAAGTTGAAGGTACTGAAGCAGGAGCATCAACAGCAACGGGCTCAACTTGGGCAAGAGTATCAACAGTTGCGGGCTCAATTTGACTTGTAGTAACAGGCTCGACTGGACTTCAAATAGTTGGGATACCCGTATCGACTTCAACATTCACGGAAGCTTCGGCCACGGGAGAAGGAAAATCTTGAGTTTGCTGAGCTTTCTCAATAGTTTCATTGATTTTAGCCAACTCAGATTCCAAGTTGAAATTTTCTTGGCCAACATCAAATAGGGTATTACGGCGTGAATTCAAAAACGCCCAACTTACTTCAATAGCAGGTTTATCTTCAAGGATCTCATAATCCATTTCCCAGTGAGCAATCTCGTTCTTTAACTTCTCATTTTTAGCAAGGAAGATGTGTAAGAAGTTTGGAGAGACGCATGGGAGCTTTCTAAAGCACGCACCTTATCAGAAGAAGCTCGAAGGTCTTCTTGTGCCTGAGTCAAATTTTGTACAAGATCCCCGTAAGCTTCTTTTTTACTCAAAAGTGCCTTCAACTCTCTGATTTCTTCACTAGCCTTGGACAGCTGCTCTAAGAATGAAGTTTCAAGGCGAGTTTTTTCTTTATCTGCTTGACTTGAGGAAGCCTTTTCAACCGCCAACTTCGAAGTCAAAGCCTGTACCTGTTGCTCCAAGGTACTCTTACTCTCTTCTAAATACTCCACATCAATTTGCAAGCTCTCAAACTGTTTCATCCAATTGCACGCCTCTAACTGAGAATCACGTACTAATTGATCTGAGTGAGCAACTCTTTTCATCATATCTGTGCCGATAAGATTGGCCTAAAAAGAGGAAAAGGAAATAAGAATCCTCAAAGATAGAAAAATTACAAAGTCAAAGAAAAAAGAGAAGGGGAATACCTTCAAAGTGGCGTACACAATATCGTTCATCAGGGTCAAGGAACTATGGCTCTCTAGCTTAGCTTTCTCATTTGAGCCAATTAAAGGCTCTAGCCATGCATCCGCTTGACCTGATTTCCTTAAGAGACTGCCCTCAGCAGGAACTTCAATGACTACTCGCCTCATAGCAACACTCCCACTTGAGGATCCAACCTCAATGCGATGAATGTTTGGAGGAGGAATTGTCGAAGGAAGAACAGAAGGGGTGGTAAAAATAGTCTGGGGAGGAACAGAAACAATCGAGACTGGCAAAGAATGAGTTACAGACATAGGTGTCGAAAAAGAATCCAAGGGTACTTCATCTGAAACAGGGCCTAAGCCTTCACTACCAAACCCGCTAATAAAAAGCTGCTCAGCAGAGTCATGAGCAGCAGTGGGAGCAACGTCATCATCAAGAATCAGTACCGAAGTCTCAGCAGACTCGGTAAGAGGAACAGAATGACAGGGGGATACCTCTGCTTCATCATCATAAATGATGCGTCTTCGAGCTCGTGGCCTTGTCACCAGAGAGCCCCTGTCTTCCTCCTCTTCATAGTCTTGTTCCTCAACGGCAATGACTTTTCTTTTTGCAGAAGAACCCAAGATTATTTCTTGAGCCCTTTCCAAAAAGATGCGGGAACCATATAGCAAATCCTGATAAAAAGATGGATTGAAATTAGTGCAATAAAAAAAATATACACGAAAAGATGAAATACAATAAAAGCTCTTACCATGAGTTTTTACTTTCCAACCAAAACGGTTAGAAAGCGTCTTCCAAGACCTACCATCCGTTGGTGTGGTCCTCAATAACTTGTCTACCGAATCACGAAAATTGGGACTGTCTTCCACAACTCCCATGGTTGCTAAAAAAAGAGAGCAAAATTAGAAAAGTTGACAAACTTGAAGGAAAAAGGTACGAGAAAGCTAAAAAGACTTACGTGCAAAATTCCACTTCTTAGGGAAGAGAACATTATCATCACCCACTAAACCAATAGTGGGTGGGGGCAACAACAAACCTGGCATACCAGCCATGGTCTTTGTCATCCTCAGGGCTCACCAAAACTCTCTTGCTCCTGGCTACTAGTGTGAAAACACCATTGCGGAAGAGTCTAGGGGAGTAAAGGTGAATCAAATGAGGGAAAGTAAAGTGAACACCGACTGTGTTGGTCAAATGCTTTAAACGGGCAACAACCCTCCATATGATTGGGCCAATTTGACCCAAACAAACATCGAAAAAATGATAGAACTCAAGAATAACAAGGTCAATAGATGGTCTAAACCCTAAGGTGAAAGGGTATGTATAAACAAAAGAAAATCCGGTTATGTAAGAGGTGATTCTTTGATTTGGATTAGGGATAATAATAGGAAAATCACTACTCCAATGACAGTCTCTACGAACTACAGAAATCAAACCTTCTGTAATTTGAGTGGGATAAATATCAGCACGATCTAAACTAGAGACTTGGTTCCTAAGAGATTCTCTGTCATGATAAAAAGATAGTTCTGTAGAAACTATCTCCTCTACTGTAGGCTCACGAAGAGGTTCGGAAGGTTCTTTATCTCTTGAAGAAGATCTTTGTGAAATTAAACCCCTAGTTTTAGAAGAAGGGCCAGAACTAGGTAAAGGAGTGGAAGAACCGCGAACAGATCCTAAATTGCGAAGCCTACCTCCCCTTCTGCTTCTAATGGGGGCATTAGGGAAGCTATCAACTATGGGAACCCTTCTAGGGTTAGAATTTGAAGAAGACATGATGAAGAAGGATGACACGATGAAGAAGCAAACAAGGATTTGAGAGATTGAATATTCAGTAAACTTTATGTGGAAAAGATAAAGAAAGAAATTATATTTATACTGATAACCCGTCGAAGGAAAAAGTGTAATGATGGAAGTACCATAATAATGATAACTGACGCTTCGTGAATAGTGGTGTCGTGAAAAGCGTTAAAAAGGGCTGCAAAACTGCACAACTAATGAAAAGGTGACACGTGTGAAGAGCATTAAATGGAAGTGACAATTGAAGCGTCAATTTTGTCATAACATTAATGGTGACAAAAATTTTCGTTTTAGTGAAATCCACTTCCCAAATATTCAATTGATGAATAAGTGACAAGTGGAGGGACTATCTGTATTGGGAAAAATTGAGTTTACATATTAAAGTAGAATAAAGATGACGTGTCAAGACACGTAGACTATTCAAAGAGTTACAGCTGGCAAAGAGACATGAGTTGCAACAGATATGAGAAAAGGCAAAGGAAGAGGCACAGGCAGATATTCAAAGGACTCGGCGCCCGTACCTATTTAAGTCATTTAGGTCCAGGAATCAAGGGGAATGAATCTGACAATATATGAGAGTACAGATACAGTATTTAATGAGCATTAAATACGGAATACGTTAGAAAATCTGTATTAAATACAATGATTGTGTAACGTAGCATTCAATGTCTTTAATTACTCATCATAGACTTATTATGACAAGGGCAAAACGCATATCTCCCAAATAGTTATAAAGTGAGATAATTGATCAATTGTAGGGACACGAAATACTATCTGAATATATTGATTTACTTGTTTTCCTTCTGATTATATTATTGCTAGCCAAATTACTTTCTTTCATATATTCTTTTGATTATCAATAACCCGAGTTCTTCTAAATTAAAAGCTTTGATCGAAATCCCATTTTTTGGTTAAACACAAGTGATACTTGCTTAGTTGGTAAAGCACATCCACTCATGACCGTTAGGTCCTGAGTTCGATTCATGCTGGAGAGGAAGTGTGGAAACACTATAGATCCTCCTAAATTGGGAAATAATTTTAAAAAAAATAAAAAGAGAACTCGTTAACTTTTTGAGCATCGGTAAGACCCGAGTAGCCGTGCGATTCCATATGGTTGTTTATAGTAATAGTCTCTATAAACGTGCGTTGCACGTTATATGATTTGGAATTACAAGAAGTTATTATATATATATCTTCATATTTTTTTTATTAATGTTATTGTAGATTTTATGAACCCTGGGCATCATCACATTGCGTTCATCCTCATGCTAATGGGGTACTAAATTCATAGCTTTTATTTTTATTTCTTATACTTATATTACTATTCTATTTTAATCACAACACCTATGGATAATTTTTTTAAAAGCTTTTTAACTTTTTTTCCCGCGAATGATTCACGTAATAGAAATTAGGTGTAATTACACACAACTACAATAAATAAACAGATTCAAGAGGAACATTCAATAATTGATGTCCTTAAAAACTCAACAATATTGGAAGTACCTGTTCAAATGGTCTTAATTTCGACTGGAGGTACAGTAATAAACTATGTAAAAATCGATGTTGACAAAAGTAGAAACTAAAGCAAACAGGGAGAAGAATACAATAGGAGATTATACGCGTGTATGCATGTGTGTTTAGTTTTATTTTCTTTTTATTTAATAAATTCTTCTAAACCAAACAATAGTACTTTCGAATTAGAAAAGAGAAAGTTTTTAAACCCAAATTATTCGTATAAAATTGGAATTGGAAGCATCCAAACTTTATAATATATTTTCATAACATAATAATGAAACTTAGATGTTCTTTAATACTAGATCTTTATTTCTACGTATAAACGAAACTTAATTATGATAGATGAGATATCTTTCAATTCTATGTATGCTTGATTGATGTGTCGTTGAAGGACAGTTTGTTTTCGACATAGTTTTTTTCTTCCCACAGTGTCCTTTCTTTTCACCAACTAAAAATCAAAGATTAGATTCAAAATATACCATCAACGTTTAATTAGCTTAAATTATGCATGTCCTAATAATATCTCTTGAAATTATTCAAATTTAATTAATATGTGGAGATAAAATCAATAATTGGAGAGTGACATCTTCTTTTGACATGGTTGGTTTACTCTTTCTTTTTCTTGTTCGAAATCTTTAAAGAAATCTCCAACAATAACAATAACGAAGATTTCTTGCTAGAAGAAACCAAAAAGGGATGTATTTTCGATGTTTTATTTTTTTCCCGTTCAAACATCTTTCTTTATATATATTTTTCATGGGCAAACGGCAAACTTCAGGTGATTTCAAGTTTTAATTATCAAGTGAAAGTCCTAAAATTACTACTATCATATTATCTTATGTGTAATTATGTCTTTGAGAAACAATAAGGTTCAAACACAAAATATAGTAGATTATATAAGTTTTGCTAAAAACCATCTTTTGTTAAAATTAAGAAGATAAAAATACCGTTCTACAAATAATTAAACAACCTTTAAACTTACAAAAGGAATTAAAATAACCTAGCTAATCAAAATACGTGAAGAAAATAACATTACCTCCGGAGAGACTCATATCCTGGGCGTGCAGCAATATAATGACTGATAATTAAAGAATGCAATTGAAAGCAATGTAATCAAAGATTTGGATTTGGAGGGAGTATATTCTACTTGTAATTATATATAACTAAAGCAAGACTACATGCTAGCGTGGTTTATTATCCATTGAGATATACACGTGGAGTAATTTTTTGAGAGAGAATTCATGTGATTAAGGAAATTAATTACCTTTAAAAAGTTCAGTGTGTGCAGCAATGACACTTCAGATGAATACACGTAATTAAAACTTGATGAAAGAAACGAAAGTAATCTCATAAAGAAGAATATTAAATCAATATATCAGTTAAAAATATGACAACATTAAACTGGTCAAAGAAATTATTTTCGAAAATGAGCATAATTGAAACAAAGTCAGTTCCCAGAATAAGAGGATTAATACTAATAATAAGAAGAAACATATTACACGTGCTTTCAGTACCAGTTCCATATCCATGATAATATACAATAATAATACGGAGGTTGATTATACGTGCTTTCGGTATTACCTATAAGCTTAATTAATTCTTTGATAAACTTTAATTTGTACGACAGATATTCACATAAAGCTTATCCATGTCCCTAGCTTCAGTTGTATAATCAACAAAGCCTTTCATGTATTGGTAATTGATAAGAGATAGTTCAATATGTTCGTATCCTTGTGAAATTGGTATGGATTTGAACCCAAAATCCGAAGGACATAAAGTTAGAACTTGATTGGGATTAGATCAATCCCATGCAAATTCGTATTAGTGTTACAAAACTGATGAGCAAGTGAATGCATCAGTATTATCGATTCTCTTATGAATAGATGTGCTTTTCTAATTTCAAGAGGATTATATTTGTTAGGGTACAACCAGAGGCGATATTTATTTAGAACTCAATTTAAAGTGCTTTCTTTTACCAAAATAACCTATATATTAAGTTAATATTTTAGACTATTTTGTATTCATACTTTTATAATAATATAGATTATTAGAACTCTGATAATTCCACTAATTTTTAGATTAATCGGAGTCTGTAAAACCAGTTTTTCAATTAACATCACAATAGGGAACCACTATGCAAAAGCACCTTTACTACATGGAAAGAAATTACACTTTTCACTTCAAGAGATTCCAAATAAAGCAAATCCTTTTTACTTCTAGATTCAAAATAAAGCAAACTCTTTTTCTTATAGAGAGACAATAAAGTGACTTTTTACCTTGATTTTTCCCACAGGACTTGTCAATCCAAATCCTAAAGCAAACTTTTGAGTCGTCGGTCTTAGTTCTTTTCAGAAGGGGAAAATATTCGATGTTATAAGAATCCTACGTTATATTTTAAGGCCATTTGTAGTGCTAAATCATTTGATATTTGCCCTTAATCGCCACGAAGTTCAAATCCAAGTATAATAGAGGGAAATTAAATCATATATAGACAAAATTAGATGGGTAAATTTAAAATCTCGATATATATATTTTGACCTTTAGAATTCACTAGATCCAAGTTGAAACTCCAGAAACATAAAAAACAAATATTCCTTCTGTTTCAATTTAAATGACACATTTTCTTTATTAGTCCGTTCCAAAAAGAATAACACATTTCTTCAATTGGAAATAATTCAATTTTAAATTCTTTATTTTACCCTTTTTACCCTTAATGAGAACCTTTTATAACCCGACAAATGTCATGATCTCACAAAGCTTTTACCTCTTGAGCTTTTCAGACCACAAATTTCAAAAGTCTTTTTTTCTTTCTTATTCTACGTGGCGACTCAAATTATCTTATCTGAATTGAAACATAAGGACTACGAGATAATTTACTAACATCAGAATCACATGTATGAATGACCCAAAGTATGTATGATAAAATTGACACATTTCATATAGCAAAGACGTAAATTTGGACCTTTCCCATGGTTTGGTGGCACAAAGTGGAGTTGTTATATTAGCTACCTAAAAGCAGTTAAGCACTAAATAGAGAGTAGTTATTTAGTAGCCATTAGAATATTAAGCCAAATGAAAACCTATTAAAATCCAGGTAATGATCATTGTCTGCCTACTAATTAATTCGGTCTGCAGAGGGTGCATATGAAAGTTTTTTATTTTTACATGATTTTTCAATCATGGAGGCGATAAAGCTAACTTTATTTCATGTGGAAACATTAATACAAAATCTAATACCTTACCACCATTTTCACAATTTTTAAACTTATATAAAACCAGGTTTTATAAAAAAAATATTCCAGAAATATATTTTTTTAAATCTTTTTTTTTCTATAATCCAAACGTAGCTACTTACCCCTTTTAAGTTCATAGTTTACATTACTTTATTTTAAAATATTTTCACAAAATTAATTATGACATATGATTCCATGTATAAAATTTAGACCAAATCTAAACATGCAATGCCAGTTTTTCCAATTCTTATAAAAGAATAAAATGATTTCGAGGGTGAAAACTTTCTCAAACATCTTGAATTAGAAGGTCCCTAATATTTTTATACCTTTGTTACTCCTTCTCTCCTTGCTTTTGTAATACCCTGTATTTTTTAATAAAGGTGTATTGGTCATTAGCAAAATAATAATAAGAATAAGAATAAGAAGAAGAAGAAAAAACTAACTAATAAAAATATAACAAATCAAAAAAAAGGGATAAGGAATTTAAAACAAAAGGGGCCGAAGCCCATAACAAACAACATTTGCCCAACTTTTAAAAGGGTTGGGGAAGGGTACGAAGCAGAAGCTTCAGAAACGAAACAAAAAAAACACAGAGAAGGAAAGAAAGAGAGAACAAGAAAAGAGAGGAAGAAGAAAGCTTTGGACAAAGACTTTAAGAAGAACTAGGGGTTGAAATTGAATCCTTCGACTCAAGAGGTTAACTTCTTCTCCTCATCTGTTGAATTATTTCACTGTATTTATGCAATTTTATGTGGTACAAAGGAATTCAATATCAACTTTCTTTTATATAAAAAGAAATATACAATTACTATGGAGATAACAAGACTATGAGGGTTTGGTTTAAGCACCTATAGGTCTACTTCTAGAGGAATAAATTATACTAAATAATTTGAAATTGATAGAATTATGGACTAGTTCTATGATTAAATATAAATACCTTTTTATTTATGAGATTTTTGGACTAATTTAAATTATTCATAGCATAAATAAATATAAATCCACAAATTAAGACTCAAACATGAACTCCGATGATTGGGTTTTCTAAAATAACTATGAATTAGCCTAA
Source organism: Nicotiana tabacum (assembly GCF_000715075.1). Lineage (NCBI taxonomy): Eukaryota > Viridiplantae > Streptophyta > Magnoliopsida > Solanales > Solanaceae > Nicotiana > Nicotiana tabacum. Next base: position 151,663,203 of record NC_134097.1, on the reverse strand, counting down.
ATAAGAAAATTAACATGAGATCGATATTATGTAATTATAGATTGATTGGAGGAATTTGTACGAATTGTTCGAGGTGAAGCATTTGGTATTTCGGCACGAGTACTGTAAGTAGAAATCTTACTGCAATTTGTGTTTTCATAATTTGCATGATTTACACATGATTTTTAATATGAATATGTTACTGATTATTTTGAGTTGCATGTGGGACAAGTCTTTTACTCGATATGATACCGAAATAGTTATTTGAGAAGATTACCGTTGTTTTTAAATATTTCCGTTGTCAAACTGTTTTACCGTTACTTGATTTACTGTTACCGAAATGAAATTATATGATTTGATAAGAACCAAAATACCCTATATTGATTTAAAATATTTTCTACGAGTATATACAGATTATAAAGACAAGTATAAATGGGAGTAGACATTGAAGGATCTCGTAGCTAACGACGGTTCGTTAAACCTGGTGCACCTTGTAATTACAGATTAACGTTATAGCCCTCGCTAGTGGGAAGGTAGAACTAGCATACCGTTACCGATTTTCCTTGAGTAGGGACTACCGTTATATTTGACTTCTTGCGAAGAAGTCCACAGCTATACCGATTACATGATCCGCTCATTGAAACCTCCCAAAATATGAATATTGATATACAATGGTTACCGAGCTTATTACAGAATTGTCAATCGTATTATACTACAAGAAAACATGATGAGACTGAAAATTATTTATTGTTTCTGAAAGGGGCATTTTTATGATAATTTATGTTTAATATACTAGCATGTTTTCTGACTTGTCCCCAATAAAAACGGTTATGATTAAGTGTTATTACTCACTGAGCTAGCGACTCATTCTCTGTTAATTTTTTTTACAGAGACAGCAGTTGACGCGGGCGAGGATTTCGTTAATTAGAGCGCACAAGTTGATAATTCTTGGTGAGCTTCGCACTGGTTCGCGTGAGCGAAAATTTTATCAATTGTTATGGTCTTTTCTTTGAACTCTTAGAGTCGCTCCATGGTCATCCTTTTAGTGTCTTGAGTAGTCTTTGTTATAATAGACTTATGTTGAGTAACGCTCATTCTTATCAAATTTGGAGATAAATTAGTATTTCTAGTTGTTAGTGGGTGGAATGTTAAAGGTAGATATTTATTTTGGTTAATTAATTAAGTCATTGTCATTTGAATTGCTATTAGAATGTTTGGTTGCTGAATATGAGACAGGAAAATTTTTTGGGATGGTCCAAAACAGGGGAAACTCTGTCCGATTTTCTGTAAAAATTTCCGATGAGGCTTACTTGGGAGCACTTGCTCCTAAGTGCCGGTCACGATCCTAAAATGGGTCGTGACAAAGTTGGTATCAGAGATTAGGCTTTAAGTCCCGAGCCATGAAGCAATGTTTAGTCGATTACTTATGATCTTGAAGCTTCTGAACATCTAGGAATGTTTTCCCTTCTTTCATTCTTTGATCGTGCGTTGAGATAACTTGAGATTGACTTTGGAATATTTCTTTCACAGATGGTCAGGACACGCACACCCTCATCTGCTGGACGTGGTACTACCCGGGGTGGCGGTCAAGTTGGGGTTCATCAAACTAGAAGAAAGACTGCTCCTCAACCTAAAGTTGGGAACATGGGTCAACCCCAAGCTGTTATGCCAAATCAAGTGCAAGGGTAAGGAGTTCACGACGCTCCACCACTAGTGCCAACTGTTGTGCCTACTGTTTCCTTACCTGCAGACGCAGTGGCAAGGTTATTGAATGTGTTAGAGGCATTGGTGCCTGCTCAGGATGGAAGTTCAGCTCGTCAGGCTACTTTACAGACACAAGCACCTGCACAGACTCAGACTTTCGGGAATAAGAAAGTATATCTACAAGAATTTCTGAAATTGAAATTACCAAAATTCACATGTTCCGATAATTCAGCAGATCCTCAAAGTTTCTTGGATGGGACACTTAAGGCATTACGTGCTCTTGGATGTTCTAGTGAGAGAGCCGTGGAGCTCATAGCATATAAACTAGAGGATATGGCCAACATATGATATGAAACTGTATTGCTAGTGTGATGACCATTTACGAGTAAATTCTGTGTCCTGAGGCCTTAGAAGCCTCCTTTTTACTTACCTCGATTTGCGTGCGCGATCCGGACGTATATCTGGAACGTTTTTATGTGGAAATGTGATAAAAATGTTAATTTGGCCTTTAAAATTGAATTTAAGTTGACTTCGATCAATATTTTGGGTAAACAGACTCGGACCTATGATTTGACAGTCCCGGAGGGTCCGTAGGAAAATATGAGACTTGGGCGTATGCCCGGAATCGAATTCCGTGGTCCCAAGCCCGAGAAATGAATTTTTGAAAGAAATTATTTTACTGAAAATATAAGAGTTTTTGGAAATTTGATTATATTTGAAATTTATGGTATCGGGCCCGTATTTTAGTTCTGGATCCCGGTACATGTTCAAGATGACATTTAAGATGCGTCTGTGAAATTTGGTAAGAAACAGAAGTCGATGTGATTCGGACAAGTAGTTGTGAAATTTGATACTTTGAAAGTTTTGAGATTTTTCTTAGATTTCTATGCTAAATTCGTTGTTTGGCGATTTGATCGCACTAGTAAGTCCGTAGGATGCTTTTGAGGTTGTGTACATGTTTTGCTTGGAGCCCTAGGGGCTCGAGTGAGTTTCAGATAGGCGTCGGACTGATTCGAACTTAGAAAATCTGGTATTTCTGTTGTTTGCTGGTGTCCAGTTTTTTGTGGTATGCGATCGCATAGGTAGGTTCGCGATCGAATAATGTAGTCTCAGGGGGACCTATTTTGTGCTATGTGATTGTATAGAAACTTCCGCGATCGCATAGAGTTTATTCTAGGGGTCACCATTTGTTCTATGCGAACGCAAAGCTTCTCACGTTATCACACTGAGTTAACTAGGCCTGGGGGAAGGGAAACCTATTTTCCTCTATGCGATCGCACTTCATGCCCCGCGATCGCAATGCCCATCCCCCTTTACCCTATGCGAGCGCATTCAATTATGTGCGAACGATAGGTTCCCTGTCCAGTTATTTTAAAACAGTAGCAAAACAGGATTTCTTCAAAACTTCATAACTTTTTCACTTAAACTCGAACTTGGGCGATTTTTGAAGAGGGATTTCACCACAAAACCATAGGTATGTGTTCTTAGACTTGTTTTCTTCAATTTCCATTAACACCCATTAGATTTCTAGGCCTAAATCATGTTCTTAAGGGTAGAAAATTGGGGATTTAGGTAGAGTTAGGGCTTTTTGAATAAGTAGAATTTAGACCTTGTTTTGGGGTCGGATTCCGAAACTAATTACATATTCGGGCTCGTGGGTGAATGGGTGATCGGGTTTTGGTCCGAAAATTGTGTTTTGACCAAGGGGGCCCGGGGTCATTTTTGACTTTTTGGGAAAATGATAGAAAACCTATAAATTAGCATTGGGTATGAATTCTTTAGCATTTATTGATGTTGTTAAATCAATTTGGACTAGATACAAGTAATTTGGAGGCGGATTCTAAAAGAAAAGCGATGTTTGAGGCTTGAGTTGGCTGTGGAAGTTTGAGGTAAGTGCTTGGTCTAACCATGTGCTCACAATTAGGAGTTGTGTCCTATTTGCTATATGTTATTTGTTGAGTACGACGTATATACATGGTGACGATTATCTATACGTTGGTGTCAAGCATGCCCGCGAGTCTTATATTATGATTATTATGACTTCGTTTGTATTGTTCATGCCTTTTGTGATGATTTCTATTGTTGAGCAAAGTTTGTGGAATTAATAGTAGTATTTGAGTATTGGAGAGCGTTGGTTCAAGTTGTATAATGAATTGTGGAAGTATAATTGACAATTGAACCTTATAGAGCATTGGCTCAAGTTGTGTAGTGAGTTGTGAAGTAAATGTGAGAAAGAGAAGAGGATTATTACATTGTCTCCCTTGCCGGGATGTTGTTGTTTTCAATGCTATCTCCATTGTCGGGATGTTGACATTTCTGATATTGTTTCCTTCCCGGGATTTTATTGTGATTTCATTTATTTCCTTGCCCCTATTTCTTGTGACTATTGTTTGGGTGAGGAAGAGTGTTAAAGCACGAAGGGTGATGCCGTGTATGATTTTATGAGGAAGAGTGTAAAAGCACAAAGGGTGATGTCGTGCCGCACGATGTACAATTCTGTGCCGATTATATTGATTTTATGGCGAGAACTAGAGTAAAAGCACGAAGGGTGATGTCGTGCTGCACGATGTACAATTCTATGCCGATTATATTGATTTTATGGTGAGGACGAGAGTAAAAGCACGAAGGGTGATGCCGTGCAGATTATATTGATTCTTATGGCGATGACGAGAGTAAAAGCATGAAGGGTGATGTCGTGCGCTTGTTTTATTTCTAATTCTAGTCGATAATTGAGTTATGGTGTTCCTTGTATTTACATGTTGTCCCTTTATTACCCTTTGATGTTTCCAGCAGCATGTTTCCCCCTCCCATTCTTAACTGCATATCCCTGGTTTTATTTTCCGTTGAATATGATTTAACTGCACAGGTTTATTTGGTAGTCTGGTCCTAGCTTAGTCACTACTTCGCCAAGGTTAGGCTGGGCACTTACCAGCATATGGGGTCGGTTATGCTGATACTACGCTCTGCACTATGTGCAGATCCCGGGTACAGCAGCTTTTGGACCTTAGTTTGGGGTGGCTGCCTTCAATCCATTCAGAGATCCAAGGTAGTCCTACAGGTGTCCTCAGGCCCTGACATCTCCCTCTATCCTTTCATCTTGTTTCATTTATGTATTTCAGAAATAGTGTCACATTTATTTTTCGAACCTTGTTTGTAGTATTCCTAGACCGTATGTTAAGTTCTGACACTAGTTCTGGGTAGTCTTTGTTTAAGAAATTGTATTGAAATTATTTAAATGGTTTTATTTGTTTCTTCCGCTTGTTTAAATTCCGTTATATATAAACAGTTAGTTCATAATTATTAAAGGATTAAAAATGGGGGGGGGGGGGTAAAGTAAATTGTTCAAACGATTGGCTTGCCAAACTTTTACTAGTAGGCGCCATCACGACTCCCGAGGGTGAAAAATTCGGGTCGTGAAAAGTTGGTATCAGAGCTATAGGTTACTTAGGTCTCACAATTCATGGACAAGCTTAGTAGAGTCTAAGGGATCGGTACGGAGATGTCTATATTTATCCCTAGAGGCTACAAAGTTAGGAAAAACTTCACATCTATTCTTTCCTGTTGTGCAATTTTATTCTCTCAATGCTAAATTGAAACTTCTACTCTTGTCCTTTCACGAATGGCTAGGTTACGTATCGCTTCTTCAGTCGAACAACAACACATACCGGTGATAGATCAACTACGTTTTTGGAGGCTTTGTGGAGGTTGGATAGGTTTTACCAAGCTCTTCACTACCACTTTCAGCGGTGCATCTTCTGAGGATCCCTAGGATTATTTAGACAGCTGTCATGAGGTTCTCAGGAACATGGGGATAGTGGAGACCAATGGGGTCAACTTTGCTACTTTTCGCTTATCTGGATCCGCCTAGACTTGGTGGAGGGATTATTGTTTGGCTAGACCAGTCGGGTCACCAGCTTTGACTTGGGAGCAGTTTTCTCATCTATTCCTGGAGAAGTTTCTTCCTGTCACTCAGAGAGATCTATCAGAAGCAGTTTGAGCATCTCCAACAGGGTTTTATGACTGTTACTCAGTACGAGACCAGGTTTATCGATTTGGCTCGTCATGCTCTACTTATACTCCCTACTGAGAGAGAGAGAGAGAGAGAGAGAGAGAGAGAGAGAGAGAGGAGGAGGAGGTTCATTGAGGGGCTCATCCAGCATATTCGACTTCAGATGGCTAAGGAGATGGGGAGTGGGATTTCTTTTTAGGTGGAAGCCAATGTGGCTAGGAGAGTTGAGATGGTTCTATCGTAGGGAGGTAATCAAGGGTCTGACAAGAGGCCTCGTCTTTCAGGCAAATTCAGTGGTACCTCGTTTGGAGGTAGGAATTCGTATGGTAGAGGCTATCCTTTTAGCCTTTTTCAGTTAGCACTTCAGGTTTTTGACGGCACTTCAGGTGGTCGTGGTTCTCATATGCAATATCCTGATCAGCAGTCCTACAGTGCACCACTAGCTCCTATCAGTGCACCGCCGCTCTAGAGTTTTTGGGGTGGTCATTCAGGTCGTCAAGATCAGCAGCCGAGGGCTTGTTATACTTGTGGTGACACGGTTCGCATTGCTAGATTTTGCCCTCGAGCATCGAGCAGTTCTCAGCATTAGGGTTCCCGTGCCATGGTTCAGGCTTAGAGTGTTCCACAACACGCTCATCCAGCTAGAGGTGGAGGTAGAGGTGATATGCTAGAGGTGGAGGCCAGCTAGCAGTAGGTTGTCATAGAGATGTAGTTCAGAGTGGTGGGGCCCAGCCCTGATGTTATGCTCTTCCAGCCAGACCTGAGGCTGAGGCTTCCGATGCAGTTATCACAGGTACTATTTTGGTTTGTAGTAGAGATGCTTCAGTTCTATTTGATCTAGGATCTACGTACTCCTATGTGTCATCTTATTTTGCACCATCTCTGGTCATGCCTAGTGATTTCTTGAGTGCTCATGTATATGTGTCTACACCAGTGGGCGATTCTATTGTGGTAGATCGTGTCCATCGTTCATGTATAGTTGTGATTGGGGGTCTGGAGACTCGTGTAGATTTGTTACTTTTAGACATGGTTGATTTTGATGCCATATTGGGGATGGACTGGTTATCACCATACCACACTATCTTGGACTGTCATGCCAAGACTGTGACCTTAGCCATGCTGGGTTTGCCTCGTTTAGAATGGAGAAGGACTCCTGGTCATTCTACCCGTAGTGTTATCTCATATATGAAGGCTCAGCGTATGGTCCAGAAGGGATATTTGGCTTATTTGGCATATGTTCGTAATTCTAGTGCCGAGGTTCCTTTTATTGATTTTGTGTCTGTTATTCGTGAGTTTCCTGAGGTATTTCTTTCAGACCTGCCGGGTATGCCACCCGATAGGGATATTAACTTCTGCATTGATTTGGCTCCGGTCACTCAACCAATTTCTATTCCGCCATGTCGTATAGCCCCGCCTGGGTTGAAAGAGCAGTTGCAAGACTTGCTTGAAAAAGGCTTCATCAAACCTAGTGTCTCGTCACGGGGTGCGCCGGTGTTGTTTGTTAAAAAGAAGGACGGATCGATGAGAATGTGTATAGATTACCGGCAGTTGAACAAGGTAACAATCAAGAATAAGTATCCATTGCCGAGGATTGATGATTTGTTTGATCAACTTCGGGGTGCCAAGGTATTTTCGAAGATTGACTTGAGATCTAGCTACCATCAGTTGAGGATTAGGGCATCTGATGTCCCTAAGACAGCTTTCCGCACTCGGTACGGGCATTATGAGTTCTTGGTGATATCATTCGGTTGACAAATGCCCCAACAACTTTTATGGATTTGATGAACCAAGTGTTCAGGCCTTAATTGGATTCGTTCGTGATAGTCTTCATTGATGATATTTTGATCTATTCCCGCAGCCAGGAGGAGCATGAGCAGCATCTGAGAGTGGTCCTGTAGACTTTGAGAGATAGTTAGTTGTATGTGAAGTTTTCGAAGTGTGAGTTCTGGTTGGGTTTGGTTGCATTCTTGGGTCATGTTGTATCGGCAGAGGGTATTCAGGTAGATCCGAAGAAAATAGAGGCAGTCAAAAACTAGCCTAGACTAGCATTAGCTTTAGAGATCCGGAGTTTCTTAGGATTGGCATGCTATTATCGTCGGTTTGTAGAGGGGTTTTCATCTATTGCAGCCCCGATGACCAGGTTGACCCAGAAGGGTGCCCTGTTCAGGTGGTCGGACGAGTGTGAGGTGAGCTTTCAAAAGCTCAAGACAATTTGACTACAGTGTCGGTGTTGGTTTTGCCCAAAGGTTCATGGCCATATACAGTTAATTGTGATGCATCTCATATTAGACTTGGTGCGGTGTTGATGCAGGATGGCAAGGTCATTGCTTATACTTCGCGTCAGTTGAAGATTCATGAGAAGAATTATCTAGTTCATGAATTGGAGTTAGTAGGCATTGTTCATACGTTGAAGATATGGAGGCATTATCTGTATGGCGTGTCATGTGAGGTGTTCACGGATCACAAGAGTCTGCGGTACTTATTCAAGCAGAAGGAGCTAACTTTGAGGTAGAGACGGTGGTTGGAGCTATTGAAAGACTATGATATCACCATCTTATATCATCCGGGAAAGGCCAATGTGGTGGTCGATGCTTTGAGTAGGAAGTCAGCCAGTATGGGTAGTCTTGCGTATATTCCGGTCGGTAAGAGACCGCTTGCTTTGGATGTTCAGGCTTTGGCCAATCAATTCGTGAGGTTGGACGTTTCTGAGCCCAGCCGTGTATTAGCTTGTACAGTCGCTCCTTTTTCATTATTGGAGCGTATCCGAGATCGGAAGTATGATGATCCTCATTTGTGTGTCCTTAGAGACAAGGTGCAGCACAAAGGTGCCAAACATATTACATTAGGAGATGATGGAGTTTTGAGGCTTTAAGGTCGAGTCTGTATGCCTAATGTGGATGGACTCCGAGAGTTGATTTTAGAGGAAGCCCATAGTTCTCGGTACTCTATTCATTCGGGCGCCGCTAAGATGTATCAGGATTTGCGACAGTACTATTGGTGGAGGAGGATGAAGAAGTATATTGTTGTGTATGTGGTGCGGTGTTTGAATTGTATGGAGGTAAATTACGAGCATCAGAGATATGGTGGTTTGTTTCAGAGGATTGAGCTTCCCGAGTGGGAGTAGGAGCGTATCACTATGGACTTTATTGTTGGAATCCCACGGACACAGAGGAAGTTCGATGCAGTATGGGTTAGTGTTGATAGGCTGACTAAGTCAACACATTTCATTCATATGGCAGTCTTCTATTCTTCTGAGAGGTTAGTTGAGATCTATATCTGGTAGATTGTTCGTCTTCATGGTGTGCCCATGTCTATCATTTTGGATCGAGGTACATAGTTTACCTCGCACTTCTAGAGAGTAGTTCAACGTGAGTTGGGCACACGGGTTAAGTTGAGCACATCATTTCATCCTTAGACGGACAGGCAGTCCGTGCAGACTATTCAGATTTTGGAGGATATGCTCTGAGCTTGTGTCATTGACTTTGGAGGCTCGTGGGATCAGTTTTTGCCTTTAGCAAAGTTTACCTACAACAATCGAGTATCCAGATGGCTCCTTATGAGGCTTTATATGGTAGACGGTGTCGGTCAGATGGTTTGAGCTGGGAGAGGCTCGGTTGTTGGGTACAGATCTAGTACAGGATGCCTTGGACAAGGTCAGGAGCATTCAGGATAGGATTCGTACAACTCAGTTCAGGCAAAAGAGTTATGCCGAAAGTAAGCTTCGTGATATAGCATTCATGGTTGGCGAGCGGGTGTTGCTTCGAGTGTCGTCTATGAAGGGCGTGATGAGATTTGGAAAAAAGGGCAAGCTTAGCCCTAGGTTCATTGGCCCATTTGAGATTCTTGATCGAGTGGAAGATGTGGCTTACAGACTTGCATTGCCACCGAGTTTATCAGTCGTGCATCTAGTATTTCATGTGTCCATGCTTCGGAAGTATCATGACAATCCATCCCACGTGTTAGACTTCAGCACTGTCCAGTTGGACAAGGACTTGTCATATGAGGAGGAGCTGGTAGCTATTCTAGACCGGCAGGTTTGTCAGTTGAGATTGAAGAGTTTCCCTTCTGTTCTTGTTCAGTGGAGAGGTCAGCCTGTTAAGGCATCGATTAGGGAGTCCGAGTCCGATATGCGGAGCCATTATCCTCATCTTTTCTCCGACTCAGGTACTTCCTTCTTATGTCCGTTCGAAGACGAACGGTTGTTTTAGAGGTGAAGGATGTGATGACCCAAAAGGTCATCACTTGATTTACGAGTAAATTCTGTATCTTGAGGCCTTTGAAGCCTTCTTTTTCCTCACCTCGATTTGCGTGCATAGTCCGAGTGTATATCCGGAATGCTTTTATGTGGAAATGTGATGAAAATGTTAATTTGGCTTTTAAAATTAAATTTAAGTTGACTTCGGTCAACATTTTGGGTAAACGGACCCGGACCTGTGATTTGACGGTCCCGGAAGGTCCGTAGGAAAATATGGGACTTGGGCGTATGCCCGGAATCGAATTCCGAGGTCCCAAGCCCGAGAAATAAATTTTTGAAAGAAATTGTTTTACTGAAAATATAAGAGCTTAAAAATTTGATTATATTTGAAATTTTTGGTATCAGACTCGTATTTTAGTTATGGAACCCGGTACAGGTTCAAGATAACATTTAAGATGCGTCTTTGAAATTTGGTAAGAAACGGAAGTCGTTTGATGTGATTCGGACCCGTAGTTGTGAAATTTTAATATTTTGAAAGTTTTGAGATTTTTCTTAGATTTCTATGCTAAATTCGTTGTTTAAGATGTTATTTTGGTGATTTGATCGCACGAGTAAGTCCGTAGGATGCTTTTGAGGTTGTGTACATGTTTGGTTTGGAGCCCCAAGGGCTCGGGTGATTTTCGGATAGGTGTCGGGGTGATTCGAACTTAGAAAATCTGATGTTTTTGCTTTTTTGCTTGTGTCCAGGTTTTTGTGCTATGTGATCGCATAGGTAGGTTTGCGATCGCATAGTGTAGTCTCAAGGGGCCCTTTTTTGTGCTATATGATCGCATAGCAACTTCCGCGATCGTATAGATTTAATTCTTGGGGTCACCATTTGTTCTATGCGAATGCAAGGCTTCACACACTATCGCCATAAGTTAACTAGGCCTGGGGGAAGGGAAACCTATTTTCCTCTATGTGATCGCACTCTCTGCCTCGCGATCGCAATTCACATCCCCTTTACAATATGTGAATGCATTCAATTGTGTGCGAACGCATAGGTTCGTTGTCCAGTTATTTTAAAACAGTAGCAAAACGGGATTTCTTCAAAACTTCATAACTTTTTCATTTAAACTCGAACTTGGGCAATTTTTTAAGAGAGATTTCACCACAAAACCTTAGGTATGTATTCTTAGACTTATTTTCTTCAATTTCGATTAACACCCATTAGGTTTCTAGCCATAAATCATGTTCTTAAGGGTAGAAAATTGGGGATCTGGGTAGAGTTAGGGCTTTTTGAATAATTGGAATTTAAACCTCGTTTTGGGGTCGGATTCCAAAACTAATTACATATTCGGGCTCGTGGGTGAATAGGTGATCGGGTTTTGGTCTAAACCTTATGTTTTGACCAAGCGGGCCCGAGATCGATTTTTGACTTTTGGGGGAAAATGATAGAAAACCTATAATTTAGCATTGGGTGTGAATTCTTTAGCATTTATTGATGTTGTTAAATCAATTTGGACTAGATATAAGTAATTTGGAGGCAGATTCTAAAGGAAAAGCGGTGTTTGAGGCTTGAGTTGGCCGTGGAAGTTTGAGGTAAGTATTTGGTCTAACCTTAGCTTGAGGGATTAGGAGTTGTGTCCTATTTTCTACGTGTTATTTGTTGAGTACGACGTATAGGCATGGTGACGAGTATCTATACATTGGTTTCCAGCATGCCCGTGAGTCTTATATTATGATTATTGTGACTCTGTTTGTATTGTTCATGTCTTTTGTGATGATTTCTATTGTTGAGCAAAGTTTGTGGAATTAATAGTGGTATTTGAGTATTGGAGAGCGTTCGCTCAAGTTATATAATGAATTGTAGAAGTATAATTGGCAATTGAACCTTATAGAGCATTGGCTCAAGTTGTGAAGTAAATGTGAAAAAGAGAAGAGGATTATTATATTGTCTCCCTTGGCGGGATGTTGTTCCTTTCAATGCTATCTCCCTTGCCGGGATGTTGATGTTTTTGATATTGTTCCCTTGTTGGGATTTTATTGTGATTTCATTTATTTCCTTGATCTTATTTCTTGTGATTGTTGTTTGGGTGAGGAAGAGTGTTAAAGCACGAAGGGTGATGCCGTGCATTGTTTTGGTGAGAGAGTGTTAAAGCGCGAAGGGTGATGCCGTGTATGATTTTGTGAGGAAGAGTGTAAAAGCACGAAGGGTGATGCCATGTCGCACGATGTACAATTCCGTGCCGATTATATTGATTTTATGGTGAGGACGAGAGTAAAAGCATGAAGGGTGATGTCGTGCAGATTATATTGATTCTTATGGCGAGAACAAGAGTAAAAACACGAAGGGTGATGTCGTGCACTTGTTTGATTTCTGATTCTTGTTGATAATTGAGTTATGATGTTCCTTGTATTTACCTGATGTCCTTTTATTACCCTTTGATGTTTCCCGCATCATGTTTCCCCCTCCCATTCTTAACTGCATATCCCTGCTTTTATTTTTCGTTGAATATGATTTAACTGCACATGTTTATTTGGTAGTCTGATCCTAGCCTCGTCACTACTTCGATAAGGTTAGGCTGGGCACTTACCAGCATATGGGGTTGGTTGTGCTGATACTACACTCTACACTGTGTGCGGATCCCGATGTAGCAGCTTTTGGACCTTAGCTTGGGGTGGCTGCCTTCAGTCCATTCGGAGATCCAAGGTAGTCCTGCAGGCTTCCGCAGGCCCTAGCGTCTCCCTCTATCCTTTCATCCTGTTTCATTTATGTATTTCAGAAATAGTGTCGCATTTATTTTTTGGACCTTGTTTTAGTATTCTTAAACCGTCTGTGAAGTTGTGACACCAGTTCTGGGTAGTTTTTGTTTAAGAAATCATATTGGAATTATTTAAATGGTTTTATTTGTTTCTTCCGCTTGTTTAAATTCTGTCGTTTATAAACTGTTTGTTCATAATTATTAAAGGGTTAAAAATGAAAAAAAAATTTAATTGTTCAAATGGTTGGCTTGCCTAGCTTTCACTAGTAGGCGTCATCACGACTCTCGAGGGTGGGAAATCCGGGTCGTGACAGATAGGAAAGCTAGCAGGAGTAGTACCACTGACATGGGACGAGTTCACTAAGTTGTTCAAGAATCATTTTCTTCCAGACATCCTGATGCAAAAATATACTAGAGACTTTGAGAGAATGGTTCAGAAACACTAAGTTTTATAAGCTGGCTATATATGCTCCTTACTTAGTGCCTACCGAAGAAGCTTGAGTTCAGAGGTTTGCAAATGGATTGGCTGGTTGTCTATACATTGCAGTAGCCCCACAGATGGAGACTTTATCCTACTCTGATGTAGTCGACCATGCTAAAATGATTGAAAACAAGGGACGTGATGAGCGGGCAGCTAGTGATTTACGTAAGAAGGCCAAGACAGGAGGGTCTTTCAGTGGCGGTTTTAGTGAAAATCGAAGAGCAAGAAATCGGGGATAATAACAACAGGGTTCTCAGAAAGGGACACATTTGTCTTCACAGTCCACATATAGGCCACATTATAGACAGGATACTAGGGCATCGTCAGCATGTGGACATCATAATTAATATATACCACTACTCCAATCTGCCAGACCTGTGGTATATCACAGTTGGGTTAATGTCGTGTTCTAATTGGAGAGTGCTTTCGGTGTGACCAGTTGGGACATCACTTGAGGGATTGCTCTTAGCCTCCAAGAAATTTCAACGAGGCTTCTATTCAGTCAGTTGCACCGACTCAGACTACTCGCAATACTTCAGGTGATACAGGTACAGGAAATAGAGGTCGAGGTGCTAGAGATCGTGCTACTATGAATCAAGGACAAGGGAATGCTAGTAAAGGTCAGGCGAGAGTTTTTGCATTTACTAGACATGATGCTCATGCCTCGAATGTTGTGGTTACAGGTATTCTTTCTATCTGTTCATTTGATGCACTTGCGTTGATTGATCCGAGATCTACTCACTCCTATGTGTCCTCGTACTTTTCTTTGAGGTTTAGTAAGCAACCTGAACAAGATAGGGGGTGATTTGTGTAGTACCCAATTTTGGCTTAACTGAACTATAGAAGAACCTGGTTCTTCTAGGTGTTCCAACTACTATTGTTTGCGGAATAATAAATACAGAAAATAAATAACACATAGATTTTTACGTGGAAAACACCTGGCTCAAAAGGTGAAAAAACCACGACCTACTACTCAATAGGATTTTCCCAAACTTCCACTAAAATCATTGAGCCAAAATAGCATTTACAAAAACTCTTTGTAAACCTAAGGATTAACTTTAATCCCGTTGTGGTACACAGCCTCAACTGTTGCGACAACTTCAAGTTAGCTATAACTTGAACACTCTAGGTACCTAATACAATTGTTTCTATGAAAGCTAAAAGGTACAACTTTAAACCACCTACTACAATTGAGCTAGAATAAAAGATAGACACAATGGAACTGGTTCTTCTATCTCGTTCAAGTAGCTTTAGAGTGCACACCCAAATCACACATAAATTGCTTGCAAAATCACCTTGCTCTTTTGCTCTCAATTTAGTTAACTTCTGCATATGTGCATTACCTGTAAAAGAGAACAACATTGACATTTAATAGGTTAGTAATCAGAGTTTGATTGGAACTCAATCGTAGAAGAGTTCATGATGATCTCAAACTCTATCACTATCTTCATCCTAGATTGTGTTCTCTTCATATAAGGAGACTTTCTCCCCTAATCCAATATGCGACCTTTTCGATCAGATTAGGAGATATTGTTGCTTGATCAGTAGGACTTTATCTCCTTCACGTGCATCTCACATGTATATGTTGATCATGACTGTGCTTCACAAGATGGACCTGGTCCATGACTGAGTTCTTTTTGTCATTCTTCAAAACTTCACCTGTTCAAGAGTCCTGTTCTTTCTTTCAACTACTCCATTTTGTTGAGGAGTCCTGGGGGCAGAGAAGTTATGATTTATATCATGCTCATCACATAATTCATCAAACTTAGCATTTTCAAATTTAGTTCCATGATCATACCTAATGGATGCAAGTTGATTACCTAGTTGTTTCTGAGTTTTTCTAACAAAACCAGTAAACATGTCAAATGCTTCATCTTTAGATGTTAAAAATAGTACCCATGTAAATCTAGAATAATCACCAACAAGTACCATTACATATTTCTTTCCACCTCTGCTCATGGTTCTCATTGGACCACAGAGATCCATATGGACCAGTTCCAACGTCTTGGTTGTGCTTACCATTTTCTTACTTTTGAAGAATGATCTTACCTTCTTCCCCCTGCACATGCCTCACAAACTTTGTCTTCCTTGAACTTGATATTAGGCAACCCTATCACCAAGTCCTTAGAGACTAATTTGTTAGCTGATTCAGACTAGCATGATCAAGTCTTTTGTGTCACAGGAGGGGATCGTTATCCAACATACTTAGGCAGGTGAGTTCATTTTCTGAAAGAGTAGACAAATCTACAATGTAAATATTGTTAACTCTTTTTCCCTGCAAAACAATCTTATTAGTGGTAAGGTTAATCACAAAGCATTTAGTAGAGGTGAGGAACTGGTTCTTTTCCAAAGGAGACATTACCTTTGTTAGTAGACTAATTTCCAAAGGAGACATTACCTCCCTTTAAGTCCTCAAGTGAAAGGAATTGGTTCTTACTTCCAGTTATATGTTTTGAGCAGCCACTATCCATGTACCATATTTGGCTACTTCCCTTCACTTGGACCTGCAAAAAGAAATCAATGGTTAGTCTTAGTAACCCAAACTAGTTTGGGTCCCTTTCTATAGGCAAAGGGATAAATCAAATTCCTTTTAGCCCACCCAGGCAACCTATTTTTCTCTTGTACAATAACTTTGTTCTTTAGACTAGCCTTTTCTTTTGCATTACATTCATTTTTGTAACGGCCAGTCTTGCCACAGTGTGTGTAGATTTTGTTCTTAGGTAGATTGAGGTACTTGTTTTTAGGATCCCACTTAGGTGCTTGAGTTCCATAGCCAAGTCTTCTTTTATTGCTACCGTGATGTTCTTGTAGCCAGGAAAGTGCATTAGAAGCCTTGTTCCATTTGCAAGTTCTGTCTACTTTATGTTTTACCTTCCCTAGATCTTCTTTTAAGACTTTTATCTGCTCATCCTTCCTATACAACTCATCCTTCATTTTTCCTAAGTTTTCTTCTAGGGTGAGATGTGTGTGGTCAGCTTTCTCCTTACCTATTCCTAGTTTCAGTTTTAAGTTCTCAAACCTAAGTTCTAGGACACTGGTGTCAAGTTTAAGAGCCTCGTTCTTCAACTCAGCATTTTTCCTATCACTCTCATTAGCCCTAGACTCTAGATTTTTGCACTTGGCTTTTAGGATCACACATTCCCTAGACAGATCTTCTTTCTCATTGTTAATTATCTTGGACTCATCAATGAAGTCTAGCAATAGCTCGGACAACCTTTCTTTACAGAGGAATTTAATATTATCTTTGAGATGAAGGATACTTACCCCTTGTTCATCATCTGATTCTCCGATGGCCATAAGTGTTTGTTCGTCTCCAGCTTCATCTTCTAAGTCCTCATCTGATGTTTCTCCCCAAGCAGCAACCATAGACTTTGTTGATCCTTTATTCCTTTTTGGTTGAACCCGTTCCTTCTTCCTATTCCTTCGTTCTGCCCTTTCCTTCTTCCACTCAATTTCCCATTGAGGACAGTTCTTGATCATGTGGTCAGTCTTACCACATTTGTAACAACCCTCGTTGGTCTATTTCTTAGGAACCCTTGGTTTGTTGAAGGTTGTACCTCTTGAAGAACCCTTTCCTCTCATCAGGTACTTTTTGAAATCTCTTGTGATCATGGCCATTTCATCATCCTCCAGATCAGAACCTTCAGCTATTCTGAGAGCCAGACTTCTTTCCTTCTTGGGTGCATCTATTTTCATGGTTTTCCTTCTCAGTTCATAGGCACTAAGGTTTCCAATCAATTCATCCAGCTTGAGGGTAGCAATATTCTTTGATTCCTGAATAACAGTAATTTTGCTTTCCTAAGTCACTAGTAAAACCCTTGTCAAGATTTTCTCAACCTTGTATTCTTCAAGGATAATTCTCCCAAGAGATTTAAGTTCATTTGTTAGTGTTGTGAACCTTGTGTACATCTCCTGGATAGATTCTCCTTCCTTCATACTGAAATTCTCATATTGAGAATATAGCAGTGTTCCTCTTGATCTCTTTACTTGAGGAGTTCCTTCATGAGCCGCTTGTAAAGTGTCCCATATTTCCTTTGTAGTAGTACAACTTTGAATCCTATTGTACTCGTCTGGACCTAGTCCACACACACAACCATTTCTTGGCCTTGGCATTCTTCTCTTATTTCTTCAAATCTTTAGCAGTGCAGTCAGCTCTTGTCTTTGGCACATCCACTCCTTCAGCATTCTTCTTTGTAGTTGTCAGAGGACCATCTGTGACTATGTCCCAGAGTTCATAGTCTTCTCCTATGATGTGATCTCTCATCCTGTTCTTCCACCAAGAATAGTACTGACCATTAAAGAGTGGAGGCCTAGAAGTGGATTGCCCTTCCCAGTTCTCAGGTGGGGCACTCATTTTGATCTTTTCCTAAGGTGTTAGCCTCTTCAAGGATAACCCGCTCTGATACCAATTGATGTTTTAAGCGTCAATACCACACAAGAGGGGGGGGTGATTTGTGTAGTACCCAATTTTCGCTTAATTGAGCTATAAAAGAACTTGGTTCTTCTAGGTGTTCCAACTACTACTGTTTGCGGAATAATAAATACAGAAAATAAGAACACAAAGATTTTTACGTGGAAAACACCTGGCTCAAAAGGTGAAAAAACCACGACCTACTGCTTAGTAGGATTTTCCCAAACTTCCACTAAAATCACTGAGCCAAAACAACATTTACAAAAACTCTTTGTAAAACTAAGGATTAACTCTAATCCCGTTGCGGCACAGAGCCTCAACTGTTGCGACAACTTCAAGTTAGCTATAACTTGAACACTCTAGGTACCTAATACAATTGTTTCTATGAAAGCTAAAAGGTACAACTTTAAACCACCTACTACAATTGAACTAGAATAAAAGATAGACACAATGGAACTGGTTCTTCTGTCTCGTTCAAGCAGCTTCAGGAGTGCACACCCAAATCATACATAAATTGCTTGCAAAATTGCCTTGCTCTTTTGCTCTCAATTTAGTTAACTTCTGCGTATGTGCATTACCTGTAAAAGAGAACAACATTGACATTTAATAGGTTAGTAATCAGAGTTTGATTGGAACTCAATTGCTGCTCTCCTATCGTAGAAGAGTTCATGATGATCTCAAACTCTATCACTATCTTCATCCTAGATTGTGTTCTCTTCGTATAAGGAGACTTTCTCCCCTTATCCAATATGCAACCTTTTCGATCAGATTAGGAGATATTGTTGCTTGATCAGTAGGACTTATCTCCTTCACGTGCATCTCACATGTATATGTTGATCATGACTGTGCTTCACAAGATAGACCTGGTCTATGACTGAGTTCTTTTTGACATTCTTCAAAACTTCACTTGTTCTTGGGCCAACAGAAGTTTAGTAGACAACCTGAGCTATTGAACGATCCTTTTCTAGTTGCTACTCCTGTTGGAGAGTCTCTATTAGTTGAATACGTGTATCGTGCTTGTCAGATTCGAGTTGAGGGTAGAGATACTCTAGTTGATCTTATTGTACTTGATATGATTGACTTTGACATTCTAATGGGAATGGATTTGTTATCTTCTTGCTATACTATAGTCGATTGTCATGCAAAGATAGTTAAGTTTGAGATACCAAATGAACCCAGTTTTATTCTAAGAGGTAGTGAGGTTCCAGAGACTTGCAAAATTGTATCTTTTATGAAAGCTCAACTAAATAAGGGTTGCTTGGGTCTCTTAGCTATTGTACATGATACAAGAAAGGAAACGGTTAGTATAGAAAATGTACCAATAGTGAGAGAATTTTCTAATGTATTTCCTGAGGATTTACCAGGATTGCCTCTAGTATGAGAAATAGACTTTGGTATTGATTTGCTACCTGACACATAACCCATATCGAATGGCACCAGCAAAGTTGAGGGAGCTAAAGCAACAGTTACAGGATTTTTTAGATAAGGGTTTTATTAGACCTAGTGTATTACCATGGGGTGCACTAGTACTGTTCGTAAAGAAGAAAAACGGATCCCTGAGAATGTGCATTGACTACCGGTAGTTGAACAAGATAAAAATATGCAAT
Organism: Nicotiana tabacum; assembly: GCF_000715075.1. Classification (NCBI taxonomy): domain Eukaryota; kingdom Viridiplantae; phylum Streptophyta; class Magnoliopsida; order Solanales; family Solanaceae; genus Nicotiana; species Nicotiana tabacum. Next base: position 151,644,073 of record NC_134097.1, on the reverse strand, counting down.
AAATATCATTTGCCTCGTATAGATGAGATGTTTGATCAGTTACAAGGAGCTGCCCACTTTTCAAAGATTGGCCTCTGTTCTGGTTATCATCAACTTAGAATCAAAGATGAAGATATTTCTAAGACTGCTTTTAGAACTCGATACAGACACTATGCGTTTCTTGTTGTCACGACCCGTATTTCCCACCCTCGGGAGTTGTGATGACGCCTACTAATGTGAGTTAGGCAAGCCAATTATTTGAACAAATTAATTCTTTATCCATTTTATACCATTTAACAATTATAAAGCCAAAGCGTGTAGACAACGGAAATTACAATAAGCGGAAGAAAAACAGTAAATTATCTTAATATATATCTAATATAACTGTTTGAACCTCGACCACCCAAAACTGGTGTCACAGTACCACAGACGATATAAGAATACTACGTACAAGTCTGAAAATAAACAATACACTATTTTTAAATTAAGGAAATAAAACAGGAATAAAGGGATAGAGGGAAACGCCAGGGCCTGCAGACGTCTGTAGGTCTACCTTGGATCTTCGCGTGGACTGAAGGCAGCCACCCAATCTACGGTCCAAATGCAGCTGCTCCAGGATCTGCACATAGTGCAGAGTGTAGTATCAGCTGGTAAATGCCTAGCCTAACCTCGGCGAAGTAGTGACAAGGCTAGGACTAGACTACCAAATAAACTCATGCAATTCAGCTATATACAGCGGAAAAGAAGAACAGTAACATACAGTCAAGTATGGGAGGGGTAACATGCTGCGGGGGGAGCTATAAATTTAGAATAGAAAGACAACAGGTAATTGAAAGAAACAACATATCTCAGATATCAACAAAGAACCAGAAATCAATAAGTGAACAACATCACCCTTCGTGCTTTTACTCTCGACCTCACCAAAGTAATCTAATAATGAAAATGTGCACGACATCACCCTTCGTGCTTTTACTCTCGTCCTCACCATATAATCAATATAATCGGCATGGAATGGTACATCGTGCGGCTTGGCATTACCCTTCGTGCTTTACACTCTTTCCTCACAAATCATACACGGCATCACCCTTCGTGCTTTAACACTCTCTTACCAAAACAAAACATGGCATCACCCTTTGTGCTTTAACTCTCTTCCTCACCCAAACAACAATCACAAATAATAGGGCAAGGAAATGAATGAAATTACAATAAGAATCCCAGCAAGGGAACAATAGTTCGACAATCAAGTCCCGGCAAGGGACAACATCAAAACAACAACAATATCCCGACAAGGGAGTCAATATAGTGATTCTTTTCTCTTTTTCACTTTTACTTCACAACTCACTTTACAACTTGAGTCAATGCTCTAAAGGGTTCAATTACCACTTATACTTTCACATTTCATTATACAACTTGAGCCAACGCTCCTCAATGTTCAAACGTCACAATTACTTGCACAAACTTTGTCCAACAAATAGAAATCATCACTAAAGCATGAATAATACAGCGAAGACATGATAATCACAATATAAGACTCACGGGCATGTTTGACACCAACGTATAGATACTCGTCACCATGCCTATACGTCGTACTCAACAATTACCACATAGCACATAGGACTCGACTCCTAATCCCTCAAGCAAAAGTTAGACCAAAGACTTACCTCGATGCCACGAATACAATTCAAGTCTCTACTATCACTTTACCTCTTGATTCCACCACCAATTCGCTCGTATCTAGCCACAAGTTACTTAATTACATCAATAAACGCTAAATGAATCAATTTCAATGCATAAAAATGAGTTTTCCAAAGTTTTACCCAAAATGTCAAAAATTGTCCCCGGGGCCACATGGTCAAAACCCAAGGTTCGAACCAAAACCCGATTACCCATTCCTCCACGAACCCAAATATATAATTTATTTTGAAATCGGACCTCAAATCAAGGTCCAAATCCCCAATTTTTTGAAAAACCTAGGTTCTACCCAAAACACCCAATTTCCCTCATAAAAATCATTGATTTGAGTTGAAATTATGTGAAAAGATGTTAATGATTGAAGAAAACGAGTTAAAATTGACTTACAATCGATTTGAAAGAAGAGTTGTCTTTGAAAAATCGCCCAAGAGTGTTTTGGTTTTGAAAGAGTGTGAAAATGAAAGATTTTTGGTTGTTATAAAACTGCAGGTTGCAGATGTCGCAATTGCGACCAGGGTTCGCAATTATGTTCGCATTTGCGAAGGAGTTCTTGCATTTGCGAGTTGGGAATTGCGAACACTGTGTTGCATTTACGACGACTCGCTAAGAGGGGGAAGCATCGCATTTGCGATAGATTCCTCGCAATTGCCAGGTAGCTGGCCTGGGCCATTATTCACATTTGCGACAAGGCCTTCGCATTTGCAGGCTGCAATGCAACAGCAGAAGTCTGCAATTTTTCAAGTCCCAAATCCACCCTGTGGCCTATCCAAAACTCACCCGAGCCCTCGGGGCTCCAAACCAAATATGCACACCAACCTAAAAACATCATACAGACTCGCTCGTGCATTCAAATCACTAAAATAACATCAACAACTATGAATTTAACATCAAAATCATGAAATTTCTCAAGAGCTTCAAATTCTCCAATTTTCTCAATTACGATCCGATTTACGTTGTTTCAAGTCTGTTTCTTACCAAATTTCATAGACTTATCTTAAATCACATATAAGATCTGGACCAGGCGCTAGAACAAAATACAAGCCCAATACCATCAGGTTTTGAACACATTTCATTTCCAAACCTCATAAATAATTTCAGAAAATAATTTTCTTAAAAAACTCATTTCTCGGGCTTGGGACCTCGGAATTCGATTTCGGGCATACGCACAAGTCCCATATTTTCCTACGGACCCTTCGGGATCGTCAAATCACGGGTCCGGGTCCGTTTACCCAAAATGTTGACCAAAGTTAACTTAATTCATTTTAAAATCAAAATTCCTCATTTTTCACAGATTTTCACATATTGGCTTTCCGGCTACGCGTCCGGACTGCACACGCAAATCGAGGTGAGACAGAAAGAGGGTTTTAAAGCCTCGGAATGCATAATTTACTTTTACTTGTGATACCTTTCGGACTGATTAATGCTCCAGCGGCATTCATGGATTTAATGAATAGGGTGTTCAAGCCGTTTCTGGATAGATTTGTAATAGTATTTATTGATGATATCCTGATATATTCTCGTAGACAAGGAGAATACAAGGATCATCTCAGGACTGTATTGCAGACATTGCGAGAATATCGACTTTATGCTAAGTTCTCGAAGTGTGAATTTTGGCTAGACTCGGTATTATTTCTGGGGCAAGTTATTTCCAAATATGGAATTATAGTGGATCCTAAGAAGATAGAAGTTGTGCAGAAATAGCCCAGACCTACTCCTCCTACAGAGATTCGCAGTTTTTTAGGCTTAGCAGGCTATTACAAGCGTTTTGTGCAAGATTTCTCCAGAATAGTAGCGCCACTGACCAAGCTAACACAGAAAAATGCAAAGTTTCAGTGGACGGAGGAATGTGAGCAAAGCTTTCCGAAACTCAAAACGTGTTGGACAACTGCACCAATATTAGCCTTACCATCAGGTTCTGGAGGATTTTCAGTATTCTGTGATGCCTCGAGGTTAGGATTAGGATGTGTTCTCATGCAAAATGATCGTGTTATTGCTTATGCTTTGAGACAATTGAAAAAGCACGAGGAAAACTATCTTGCACATGATCTGGAGATGGCTGCAGTGGTATTTGCTCTAAAAATTTGGAGACATTATCTATACGGCGAAACTTTTTAGATTTATACTGACCATAAAAGTCTGAAGTATATCTTTCAGCAGAGAGATCTAAATCTTCGGCATCATCGTTGGATGGAACTACTCAAAGACTATGATTGTTCTATTTTGTATCTTCCTGGAAAAGTCAATGTGGTGGCTGATGCATTGAGTAGAAAATCTATGGGGAGTTTGGCACATATAGCTCCTACAAAAAGACTTTTTGCCAAAGATATTCAGAGACTAGAAGATACAAGTATTAGATTTAGTGTTGGAAATTTAGAGGCATTGTTGACTTGTGCTCATGCTAAGTCTTCATTAATTGAGAGTATTAAGGCCACCAATATGAGGATGAACGGTTATGCAAATACAGAGATGTGGCCTTAGCTGGTAAAAGCAAGGATATAATTGTTGAAAGTGATGGTGTTCTTCGAATGAGTGACAGGCTATGTGTAGAAAACATAGATGGGTTGAGACATGCTATTCTTAAATAAGCTCACAACGCTGAATACACTATACATCCTGGATCCACAAAAAATGTACCATGACCTAAAGCAATTTTATTGGTGGGAAGGTATGAAGAAAGATATTGCTAACTTTGTTTCTAGTTGTTTGACTTGTCAGCAGGTCAAGGCTGAGCATCAGCGACCCGCATGACTACTACAACAAATTGAGATTCCAAAGTGGAAATGGGAAAGAATTATTATGGATTTTGTCACCGGGCTACCACGAACCCTTAGAGGTTATGACTCGGTATGGGTGATTGTAGATCGACTAATGAAATCAGCACACTTTTTGCCAGTGAAGACTACCTATGGTGGAGTGAGGTATGCACAGATATTTATGAACGAAATTGTCCGACTTCACGGAGTTCCAGTATCCATCATCTCTGATAGAGGATCACAGTTCACTTCACGCTTTTGGAAATATTTTCAAGAAGCATTAGGTACACGCGTAGATCTTAGTACTGCATTTCATCCATAGACAGACAGGCAGTCTAAACGTACTATACAGACCTTAGAGGATATGTTGAGAGCTTGCATCCTTGAGTTTAGAGGTAGTTGGGACACTTATCTGCCTATAGCTGAATTTGCATATAACAATAGCTTTCAGTCCAGTATTCAAATGACACTGTACGAAGCATTGTATGGTAGAAGATGTCGTTCTCCTATCGGATGGTTTGAAGCTGGTGAGACTAACGTATTGGGACCCAATTTAGTATAAGAAGCTATGGACAAAGTCCAGTTGATCAGACAGAGATTTCTTACATCTCAAAGCAGACAAAAATCTTATGTGGATAAGAGAAGAAGAGATTTAGTGTTCACAATTGGGGACAAAGTGCTCCTACGAGTCTCTCATATGAAAGGTGTGATGCGGTTTGAGAAAAGAGGCAAGTTGAGCCCCAGGTTTATAGGACCGTATGATATAATATACCGAGTGGGAGTAGTGGCTTATGTTTGGTACTTTCTCCTGAGTTGTCCTTTATTCATCCATTTTTTCATGTCTCAACGCTAAGGAAATATATAACAGACTCATCTCAGGTGCTTGAAGCACCTGTTATACTGCTTGATGAGAAGTAGTCTTACGAAGAGGAACCTATGGCTATTGTTGATAGGCAAGTAAGGAAGCTACGGTCAAAAGAAATTGAGTTCGTGAAAGTATTATGACGAAATCATATAGTTGAAAAGGCTACTTGGGAAATAGAGGATACTATGCGAGTCAAGTACCCCCATTTGTTTCAGTCTACAGGTCCGAACTTGAGTTAAATTCGGGGACCGAATCTCTTAAGGTGGGGAGGATGTAATACCCTATATTTTTTAATAAGGGTATATTGGTCATTAGTATAATAATAATAATAATAATAATAATAATAATAATAAGAAGAAGAAGAAGAAGAATAAGAAGAAGAAGAAGAAGAAACTAACTAATAAAAATAAAACAAATCAAAAAAAGGGATAAGGAATTTAAAACAAAAGGGGTCGAAGCTCATAACAAACAACATCTGTCCAACTTTTAAAAGGGTTAGGGGAATGGGACAAAGCAGAAGCTTCAGAAACGAAACAAAAAAAACAGAGAAGGAAAGAAAGAGAGAAGAAGGAAGAAAGCTTTGGACAAAGACTTTAAGAAGAACTAGGGATTGAAATTGAATCTTTCGACTCAAGAGATTAACTTCTTCTCCTCATCTGTTGAATTATTTCACTGTATTTATGCAATTTCATGTGGTACAAAGGAATTCAATATCATCTTTCTTTTATATAAAAAGAAATATATAATTACTATGGAGATAACAAGTCTATAAGGGTTTGGTGTAAACACTGATAGGTCTACTTCTAGAGGAATAAATTATACTAAATAGTTTGAAATTGATAGAATTATGGACTAGTTCTATAATTAAATATAAATACCTTTTTATTTACAAGATTTTTGGACCAATTTAAATTACTCATAGCATGGGTAAATATAAATCCACAAATTAAGACTCAAACATGAACCCCGATGACTGGGTTTTCTAAAATAACTATGAATTAGCCTAAATAAGGAAATTAACATGAGATAAATATTAAGTAATTATAGATTGATTGGAGGAATTTGCACGAATTGTTCGAGGTGAAGCATTTGGTATTTCGGCACGAGTAATGTGAGTAGTAATCTTACTATAATTTGTGTTTTCATAACTTGCATGATTTATATATAATTTTTAATATGAATATGTTACCGATTAATTTGAGTTGCATGTGGGACAAGTCTTTACTCTATATGATACCGAAATAATTATTTGAGAAGATTACTGTTGTTTTAAATATTATCGTTGTCACTAGATCTGTTTTACCGTTACTTGATTTACTGTTATCGAAATAAAATTATATGATTTGATAAGAACCGAAATGCCCTATATTGATTTAAAATATTTTTTACGAGTATATACGGATTACAGAGACAAGTATAAATGGAAGTAGACATTGAAGGATCCTGTAGCTAACGGCGGGTTCGTTAGACCTGGTGCACCTTGTAATTACAGATTATCGTTATAGCCCTCGCTAGTGGGAAGGTAGAACTAGCATACTGTTACCGATTTTTCTCGAGTAGGGACTATCGTTATATTTGACTTCTTGCAAAGAAGTCCAAAATTATACCGATTACATGATCCGTTCATTGAAACCTCCCAAAATATGAATATTGATATTAGATAGTGGTTACCGAGCTTATTACGGAATTGTCAATCGTATTATACTTCAAGAGATTAGACTGAAAATTGTTTATTGTTTCTGAAAGGGGTATTTTTATGATAATTTTTGTTTAATATACTAGCATGTTTTCTAGCTTGTCCCCAATAAAAACGATTGTGATTAAATGTTATTACTCACTGAGCTAGCGACTCATTTTTCGCTAATTTTTTTTTATAGAGACAGCAGTTGACGCGGGCGAGGATTTCGTTAATTAGAGCGCACAAGTTGATAATTCTTGGTGAGCCTCGCACTGGTTCGCGTGGGCGGAAAATTTATCAATTGTTATGGTCTTTTTTTTTAACTCTTAGAGTCGCTCCATGGTCATCCTTTTAGTGTCTCGTATAGACTTTTGTTGAGTAGTGCTCATTCTTATCAAATTTGGAGATAAAGTAGTATTTCTAGTTGTTAGTGGGTGTACTATTAAAGGTAGATATTTATTCTAGTTAATTGATAAAGTCATTGTCATTTGAATTGCTATTAGAAAGTTTGGTTGCTGAATTTGAGACATGAAAATTTATTGGGATGGTCCAAAACAGGAAAAACTCTGTCCGATTTTCTGTAAAATTTTCGATGAGACTTACTTGGGAGCACTTGCTCCTAAAAGCCGGTCACGATCCTAAATTGGGTCGTGACATCTTTAAAGAAATAATTTGATTTATAATATATTCATTATGTATAAAAAAGAGTTTAAAGATAATGTTAAAAGGTATCCAATGAGTTCGAGTCTTAGGAATAAAATCGATTGGCTTTGATATAACTTCAAAATGAAAATTTTGGCACTAATCTAGGTTATGCGGATTTCAAAATAAATATCGAATATCGAGTAATAAACAAAAAACAAACTTATAGTTACATATTCATCTGCACTAACAGTGTAAAAGATTTAGATCAAAAAAGAAAAAAAAAAAGAAAAAAAAAAGAAAAAAAGGGCAGTCCGGTGTACAAAGCATTCCGCGTTCACAAAGGGTTCGGAAAGGGCTATTTTCACAAGTCGAACACATAATAGGTCACACACGAAAATAGCTTTGCTATTGCTCCAAAACTCTGGCCCCTTCGGATGAAGGAAAATCCATTTTTTTTTAAAAAAAAAGTGTCCATTAGGGATGTACAAAGAAAATCGTTAAACCGTACCAAACCGATAATCCGAGTCAAACCGAAAAAAAGAATCGATATGGTTTTGTTTGATATAGTTTGGTATTGGAAAAAAACCCGACCATAATTGATGGTTTGGTTTTAACTAAAAATAGTCAAACCGAAATCAAACCAATACGACAATACATTTATATAATTTTAAAAGTGTTTTATACATATAAATATTTGTTATAATGTAATTTATAAATATTTCTTAAACTTTTTCATAGCTTTATCTTTTAGTGTTTTATTTCAAACTTAGACTTAACATTCTTGAATGGTCTAATAAGTTTTATAGCCCATAAATGTAGTAACTCAGATAAAGTCCAAATCAATACTAATGCTAATAAAATAAATTCAATTCAACACTAGAAATGATAATTGTGTTGGGTATCTATTTTAAGTTTTGCACTTATCTATAATGAAAATACATAACTTAATTTATCTTTTTCTCTAATGCTTAGTCATGTAATTAATAGCACTTTAGATTATGTCCATTGTTTATTAATTAGCAATATTTCTTTTATGCGATTTTATTAACTTAGTTGTTGAATATTTAGTACAATATTGTGACTCGTCTCATATTATTGTGTTATTTTCTTGAAAATACATTATATAGTTGTATCCTACTATGACTAAAATAAATATTTGGAGCACAATTACATATATTGTGCTATTAAGAATTTACCGAAAAAATTTGAAAAATCCGATAAACACAAGATTGAAAAATTAGACTTTATTAGTTTGATTTGATTTATAGATTTAAAAATTCAATACTATTTGTTTGGTAACTTAAAATTCGAACTAACCCGATTGATGTACACGCCCTAGTGCCCATATATGTATACCCCAAAATTGCCACGTGGACCCACCACGAGGTTTCACTAATCATCACGGCATTTTTATAGGGCAGTGGGGGAATTCCCTCTATTGTAGCTTTCTTGCATCAGCTTTGATATGACCTCTACAGTCTACACGACCTTCCATGGGCCCCCCTTCCAAGCTTTGGCTCTTTAATATGTGCGCACGTGATATGCTTCCGTTAGTCACGTGCATTTCACTATTTCAAGCTTCCTCGCTGTAAAGTTAATCTAGAAAAAATAATACATTCCATATTCGTAGTCCATTAAAAGGAAAATGTGCCTATTGGTATTCTTTTCATTCTAATTCGAATTCGAGATTTCTAGTACTGTTGAAGGGATTAATATTTTTGGTGGTAAAGATTATATTAAAAGAAGAAAATTTTCAAAAATATATATACTTCACTGATTCTTCCCTTTTTCATTTTCAACAAAGTAATGTTTCATTTTTTGGCTCGATTTCCTCGTCTTTTGCTATCTATTTGTCTTGTTTTGTTTGTTCCATTTAATTAAAACTGGATTCCTACGACTTTGTTTATGTCACCATTAATCCATTTTATTAATTAAGTTGATCACCGGCTTGGTGATTATGCTTATGCTCCAATAATTTTGTAATCATTCGTGCTAACATTACGAACTGGCTTTTTAATCTTGTAAAATCCATAGATTTATCTCATCCTTTAGCAATTTTCTTGTCTGGTTTATTTTTTGCTTTATTTTTCTTATTATTGGTTGCACCCTCTTGTTTGCATGTGTTTGAATGGCTTTTTTGGGACGTAGGAATTAGGTTAAAAGAACTAGTAGTAGATGCAAAAACATCATTGACGCTCTCTTGTTCCCATTTGTCCTATCTATTGAACTCATGACCTATTTAATTTCATATTTGTGAGAGAAACGGTCTTTGGATAATTAATTTTTTTGTGAAAGTGGAGGATCTAGCTTGTCATATATTATTTCATCTGAATTTCGTAGTTTTTGCTCAGACCTTGTATATGTATTACGAAATTCGCTAAATTATCTATAAATATTTGACTGTAAAATCAATTATTTTTTAATATTAACTTGATATCGCTATAAAAATCCATAAAAATCATATTTTGGATCAGCCCAAGCTTTGTAATATCATGAAAAATCAATTTTTAGCGTCTGTTAGCCTAGATCTATTGCATCAACTAACTCAGCCAACTAAATAATGTCCGCCATAGTTCTAATGCAGTATTATTAGTACCGTGTGGTCGTTTGGTACGCGGGATAAAATGGGATAAGGTAAGGGATTAAATTTATACTATGGTTGGTTGATGGTACAAATTTATCCCAGGATAAATTTAATTTGTACCATCAACTAAACATGGTGTAAAGTTAATCTCATACTTAATACAGGATATACCATCTTATCTCATCAAATTTGGGATTATTTTATCCCACCTCCCAAGTGGGATAAATTAGTCTAGGGATTATAATTATAATCACAGAATAATTTAGTCCGCGTACCAAACGACCCCGTATGCATAGGATCTCATGCTAAGTTGAGGTTTAGGCTCCAATTGGATGTTTTCCTTTTATAAACTCAGACATATATATTTGGTTTGTGATGTTATAAGGATCGATGTATATGTTCAATTCATTTTGAGAAAGATGAAACTGACATATAATGCGTTACTATTATTTCCACACACTCTTACTTCACAAATTGCATTAAAAATTGTTGAGATTTCAACTTTACCAATAGCTTATAACTTGATTAAATTTTATATTTTGAGAAGATTTCCATAATTTACTTCCAGCTTCCCTCCCTCTCTATTTATATATTAGAGTGAAATCAATATGTAAAGCAAGACGTCGATTCAACTTAATGATACATTCAAACATCAATTCATGTATCAAATACGCTGCTAATTTTTGTGTGCTAGAAACCTATATAGACAACAATAAAAGTGCTTTCACCTTAAGCTTTCATTTCAGTACTTTTTTCACGGCAAGAAAATGTCTTCCGGTAAATACTTACCCGGGCGTTTACATCAAACAAACTCTAACTTATCATGATTAAGTGACTTATGTAGTGAAGATATACATTAATTAACAAATGGTTAAGTTATAGAAATACATAGACAAACACGTGTTATGCATCTATTTGCTTGATATAAACACCACGTACAAATAAATATTTACATTTTTTTTTGTAGGACACCGGGTAGCCACTCTGAAGTATAGAAATTATTTATATTCGGTGTTTATATCAAGCGAATAGATGCTTAACGTGTTTGTATATACATTTCTATAACTTAATTATTGTTAATTAATATATATCTTCACTACATATGTGTCCTAAAATTCAGTTTTTTTGAGTTGTAGTAAAGTTAAGATTTTTAGAGCCCGTTTGGACATAAGAAAAAAATCGTTTTTTTTTTCAAAAAATTTTCACATTTTTTTGAAATCACCATTTGGTCATAAAATTTCCAAATTTCACTTGAAGATGCATTTTGGAATTTTTCGAAAATTTAGAAAACTCCAAAAAATTATTTTTCAAAATTTTCACTCAGATCACTCACAAAACTTCAAAAACAACCCAAAATTATATTCATGTCCAAACACAACTCTAATTTTCAAATGCCATTTTCATTTGAATTTTTTTTTCACTTTTTTTGGAATTTTATAATTCTTATGTCCAAACGCCAACTTAGTTTAGAATTTCAAGACAAAATAAGTAATGGTTAATCTCTAAATAGCATCTATGAGAATGACTATTTGTCCACTTGCCCCTTTCTTTTTTGAAGAATTAACCCAAATAGCCCCTCGCCTTACCACTTAAACTAAAAATAATCAATGAATATATAATATATACATAATTTATGTAATACAAATGTGATATTATGTATGCTAAATGTATAATTTATGTATATGACTATAAAAAGTAAACAATTAATATTTACGTAAAAATCCCTTCTTTTTTAGCTTTGGGCCTTTGGCCCATCCAATTTCCTACCAATTATTGGTGTGGCCTTCATGTTGTTGCATTTCTTCTCTTCTAGAGCATACAAGGGGAGATGGGATTCCAAAATTCTCATCTTGAGTATTTCCAATATAAAAAAAATATGCTTTATTTGGGAATTTGCAACTGATAATATATAATGACATTAAGTTGACTTACAATAATAGGTGGCTCTTTATAGCAATATTAACATAATAATTTGAAAAATATAATAATATCTAATAACATGTTGTATGGACGTTCCTTTAAATTTACTTACATGAACATTATTTTTTGTATGATTTTCGTTATATAAGGGGTTTAAGGGGGAAGTACACGGTTAGCCACTAATAACACACGTATTTATTTTTAAGCCACTATTTAAAATGTTTTTAGTCTTTAGCCACTGCTTTAATAAACTTTAACTGCCCGGACGAAAATACTCTTCTGCTCATGTCCTTGACTTTTGAACTTGTAACTCTAAGTTCAGGACTTCAGGACTACATGTCCTTAACTTTTGAACTTGGAACTCTAAGTTCACGACTTCAGGATTACATGTCCTTAACTTTTGAACTTAACTTGAGGACTACGTGTCCTTAACTTTTGAACTTAACTTCAGGACTTCATGACTACATGTCCTTAACTTTTGAACTTGTAACTGTAAGTGAGGACCAAGTGTCCTTAACTTTTGAGCTTGTTAATCTAAGTTTAAGACCTATTGTCCTTAACTTTTGGGCTTCTAGCCTAAGTTTAGGACATATTGTCCTTAACTTTTGTTCTTGTTAGTCTAACTTCAGGACTACATGTCCTTAACTTTTGAACTTGTAACTGTAAGTTCAAGTCCAAGTGTCTTAACTTTTGAGTTTGTTAATCTAAGTTCTATGTCAAAAATGGCGATCAATTATCTTCACAGTTGCTGGTACTGGCTTCACCACGATCCTCCGATTTACAACAATGGCGATCCTTCTTATTTGATTGATTCACATTTCATCATCATCGATGTCATCCTCATAAAAGGCTTTTCCTTGTGAAATATACAACAAATCTTAGAGCTCTTCTTGTTGAGGAACTCGTTATCCACTGTACCTGGCTTCCATGAAATGCTTTTCTTCTTCTGTTTCAGTTTCAAAGCTAGGGTTTCAGTTGTATGTCGCTGCTGCTGTTCGGACGACGATGAGGAGGAGGATTCCGATGAGTTGTTTAGGGTTAGGGTTATTGTTGCTGTTGTTGTTCCGGTGGTCGCCAGTAATGGTGATTGTCTTGCGGAAGAAAGGGTAAAAATATATTTTCATATTAATTTTAATAGATAGTGGTTATTTTTGCTCAATATTAGAATTATTGGATAAAAAATAAATACCACCTTAAATAGTGGCTATCCCACGCTATTTTCACGGGGTTTAAATGCTAAATTTTATAACATAAAGATCATTAAGTGTTTGTTTTAAGAGATATCCATCATATGAGATATTTAAGGGTTTGATTTACAAATACATAGAATATCTGTAGTTGAGTTATATTATAAGGAGTAATTTGCTCAGAAAAACAAATGCGCAGTCGTGTTATGATAGTAATAAATATGACGGCTCAATCACAGCCGTCGTAAAAATCACGAGGGGAAAATAATATGACCTTGAAAATGGCGGGAAAATCCACCATTTTTTCTCTGCACTTTGCTCTCTCACTTGCCCTTCTCTTCTCCACTGAATAACATTCATTTTACAGATTATGGAGAAATACTTGGCTCCTTCAGATCTCTCTTCCATAAACCCTAAAACCTGTAAAAGGTAACTCCTTTTTTTTTATATATTTTAAATTTGGTGAAATTTGTAAAATAGAATAAAAAGGCATACTTTTTCTTAATTTTAGGTCACAATGGAAGAGAAGTCTAGTAGAATTAAATGGAAAATTTGATCGAAAGTACCAGCATGATGTTTCTGGATTACTTATGCAATCTTATTCAGAGGTCAGTTATGCGTCTGTGTGCCTGCGTGTTTTTTTCTTTCAATTTTGATTATTGTATTTTAGTTTCTCAATTAATGTTAATTTTTTTGGTTGGTTTTAAGGTTATGACATTACCTCATACTTATCACATCAATGGAGCACCTTGTCAAACACATGTACTGTTAATCTATGCCTTCCTAATTAGTTTTTTTCTTGTTCAATTTGTTGATAAATTGTTGTAATTTTATCGTCATGTATAATATTTGAGAAAGATAAGATCAAAATTTTTCTTGTTCGAACTAAATTTCATGAGTTTTAATTAGGAACCTAGCTACTTTACACAAATTACTCCTTATATCCCGGAGTTTAAGAAAAAAAGAAGGATTTTTGAAACTTGTGGTCTAAAACAAGTCATAGATATTTTGTAGCTATGAATCATCTCACTGAGGGTAAAATTAAAAGATTAAAGTTAAATTATTTCTCAATACAGAAAAGCATCATTCTTTTTTAAATGAAAGTGCACCACATAAATTGGGTCGGAGGGAGTATTAGTGTTGACTTTGAAGCCTTTTTTTTTTAAATGTTAATAATCTCTAATAAGGTCTTCGTCATTTATTCTTATGTGAGCTTCCAGGTGAACTGGTTTCTTGGTGGTGCTGGTTCTGACTATAGTCAAAATCCATCAGGCGGGTACTGTCTTCTTTTGATTTGTTTTCATTTATTTGGTTGTTTAATTGATGAAGCAATTAAATTATTACTTGTGTCCGAGTCTTGACTTGTTAATGGCTCTTCTCTTGATTTCATTTTCCCTTTGCTTCCAGACAGGGTATCTCAGCTTTGGAATTTGATAAAAAGGTAATTACTTGATTATTACTCTCTTGAACTTGATCTGAAGTCCCTCAAGTTTGTTGTGTTCTTCCTTGTTTTGAAACTATTTGGCTGCTATATTTTTTGCTTTATCTCATGGCCTTGTTTTATTCTTCCAGTAGATGCTTTTTAAGTATGCTGCTATCTTGCATAGAATTTCAATTTCAGTCTCATTTCCATCTAATTACTTGGGAATTCAGATTAACTGTAAAAAATGGCAAAAGAGAAGCTTCTTGTATTCTCATGCATACTCAACAAAACTGAGAGAACACAGCTTGTTCCTACAGGCTGTACGAGTTTGAAAGTTGAAACAGTAACAAGATTTTTTTTCTTAGTCTATATCATGCCAGATAGAATAACCTCCTCTCAAGCAGTTGGGTCTGTAAATCAGTGTTTCCCATATCAATCCGATTTAGGCAGAAATGGCAGGCATGAAAGTTAGAACATTGTGTTGGCTAAAGAGAAGTAAGATATGGTTTCAGAATGTTCTTCATCATACGTTGTGAATCCAAATCAGGTGTTAGATCAACGTAATTGTCAATTCCTGCTACAAGTTAGAGAGCTGAATAGTTTTATGCTAGTTATTAAATAGTTCAGTCAGTATTATTGATTCTATAAGAATGAAATACATAAAACTGTTTAGCTGTCTCAGTTACATGGCAAGCTCAACCTTGATTGCTGAGTCTGATCAGGATTCAACATAATTCGGCCACTTAGTTGTGTTGGTGTGTGCCCCTGAAGGTCCATTATCCATACTGCTAAGCCAACACATCATCTGTTTGCTTCTTGAAGACTAGTCATTGTCTATTACAATTTTGTTTTACAATTATAGAATCTGTTCGCTGTCTTCAAACAGTTCTACTTAACCTGTCTTCCCTTCCCCTAATAATAAGCAACAGGAACCTAACAAACTTACAGTTAGAGTTCTTGTTGTACTTTATTCCCTTGCTGCTTGAGCAACACTCAGCATGCCTTTTCTTCCTTCAAGATGCCTCTTGTACTGGAAGATGCCTATTACTGGGATTTAATGGTGATTGGTGGCGGTTTTAAGTTCTTGTGAATTTCTTATAAATGGAAGATAGTAAACATAGGGAGCTGTGGCTCGGGCAGAATTGGTAAGAGAAAACGAGAAGACCATGACAGTTAGCTGCTTCTGAGTAGGACAGCCAAATAAGAAAGAAGAAAGGAGGTTGTGTGTGAAAGATGATGAGAAACTGTTAGATGTTATTAAGTTCACAGTATTTTCAATAGGAGAGACTTAGAGAACCATAAACTTCTTTATGGATTTCTCCACCTCCTTAATTATTTTACTGTTGCATACTTGTTTTCTTAAGGAACTATCAAGGGAAGAGGTTTCTTTTTCATAACCGTAGACAAACTAATAATTTATGCATGGTTTAGGATTACCTTATTCTATGCCTGTCAGTCTCTTCTCTTAAATTAAGTATCCCCTTCTGTTCTTCAGTTCCTCATTTTTTATTGCATCTTCATTTTTGGCAGGGCGTATATCTAGCATCAGTGACTAAATCAGGTTGCTTAACTGTGCATGACTACGAGAGTCTCCATTGTGATGGTAAGATACAAGTTTCTTCATCATGTGTATTTGACTATTTGTTCTTAAATATGTGTCCCTGGAGAATTTATTGTATAATCATTCTGATCATATTTAATGGGGTTAAGTGAACACAAGACTCTTTTAGTTTGATAAGTCTGTAGGAGTTGTCTGTCTTTTACTAAGTTGGGCATTATCTACTAGCCAGTTTTAGTGGTATACAGTATGAACATGCATATTAAAAACAGTGCTAGATTAGAATAGGTTAAGCTGAAAAAGCTTTAATCTATGATATTAGACATGCATTTTCATGTGTAAATGTTGTTTAACTCTGGAATATATGAAAAATACAACAACAACATACCTAGTATAATCCCATAAGTGGGGCCTGTGAGGGTAGTGTGTACGCAGACCTTACCGCTACCTTGTGAAGGTAGAGAGGTTTTTTCCGAAGACCCTCGGCTCAAGGAAAAAATATATGAAGAAGAGAGATGGAAAGGGGAAAGTTAGTGTTTACTCATCTGCAGTATTCCAATATGTAAAAGAAAAAGGAAGGAAGAAGAAGATCACTTTATCAATCTTTATGGATCCTACAAGTAAGTTAGGAAAGAGTTTCTTTGGACGGGCTATTATAAGACTAGATACTTTTTATGTACTTGTGTCTGCACTGAAGTCTTGGACATATTCTTCTTTTGAGTTACACCCATTTCCTGCTAAAATTTTTGTAGCACATTAATGTTAATTGGAAGCAAGACAATCCCTTGCAATTATCCACAAGATCATACTTTTCACTTGCTATCAAATTCATAATTTTATACTCACATTTACTGATGAGTAAAACCAACTTTTTACCTTTATTATTATGCATAAGCATATTTCCGTGGGGTAGGTGTTCCTAAGAAATTTATTCAATACTGGAATTCCAAGCATGAGAGATCTTTTGAAACTTAATTCAGCCTCCACATCTAGAGTTGGCTAATGAAACAGGATAAATTTTTTCCCTAAACAATCTGCCACAAGTGCAGATGTCGAGAATATCTTTCCCTTTCCACGATAAGATCATGGATATTGATAGATCAAACAAGACAACCACTGAGTGCTTTGCCTTTGATGTAGTTTATTGTTGAGCTACTTCTTACACAATGTTGTGGAATTTGAACACTTCATATAGGTTCAAAAGAGGATGAAACAAAGCAGTTGCTGCACATTTCTACTGGTCAACAACTTGATGTTGTTCGATGGAATGTTTCCAATCAAGATGAGGTTTGAGCACTTTCCCACTGCAAGATTTTATGCATCGGAAAAGTTAAATCGTTCTTCAGATTCTGATAGCTTAAACATCATGATTTGATGTTAATATTTGAACAGTAGCGGTGGACGGATTACCAAGATTCTTGGTAGGAAAGCTAAGAACATAATAGCAGTCTCAGTAAAACATAGGAAAAAGATAACCCAAAAGGTGAATAGAAAGCCCCAAATTATAATTCCTTAGGCCCTTAGTAAAATAATGCTAAATTTCAAGGGATACCCTTTAGTTAAGTCTATGTTACATGAACTCTTTGTTTTTCAGATGTAAGTTGCACAGCCATGATGTGGCTATTAGTAATTCGTATGGGTCTTTAAATGACACCAAAGACCTGCTAAAACTAAAGATACGTGTGTTAGTTTCATACACCAATGCGATTGTTACGACCTAGTTCATGTACCTAAATCTAGCGTAGAAGTGCGTTAAAGAACGCCTAAAATTTCAAAACACATTTGATATTTGGGTTTAACAGAGTCTTTTTTTATCCGCTTTGGACCACATAAATTCTCTGTAGCTGATAGGGAACTTTCCCTTTAAGGTCTGTTTTTCTTTTTCTTCAAATTGATCAGCTTTTACATCTTGTTCTAGCTGGAATGTATGACTTCTAGTTGGACTTTAGAATTAATATTTTTTATTTTTTCATAATCAGGTTGCAAGCACATCTATGAAAAGTTCTGAAGTATGTATATTTGACATTGGCTATGTATCCTCAGAACCTGTTGAAGTAAGTACCATCTTCTGTTTCACTTGAGTTTCAAACAATTACATTTTGTAATGTGAAGTCGCTTCCTCCTTCATAGTTATCTACATTTGATTAGCCACAGGTCCCAAAAGTGCTGATGAAGTAGTTAACTCATAATCATTGAAGCTTATTAACATAAAGTGGGTTTCACTGCACAAATAATGTGAAACTGAAAAGGCAATAACTTTGTGGTTTTGTATTTGGTGAAGAGTGGCTGCCTTTTTTCCTCCTTTTCCCCCCCTTTTTGGTTACTTGTAGTAATGCGAGCAGACAACACAACTCGTGTCTACTGTTGTTCTACTTTTGGTGTAAAGGAGAACTTTTAGAAGAACATGGGTCTATTTTTGATGTTTTAGATTCCTTGTAAAAAGACCAAGGATTAGGAGTCTCTTTTCCTCTCCTATGTAATTATGGGTGACTCCACAGTTTTTGTGTAGTCCTTATATTAATATACAGTATGTTACCTTCTCAAAAAAAAAAAAAAAAGAATTTGTCTGTCAATTTAGTAACTTGGCACATCTATGAGAAAAATAGAAGAAGTGGCTGGATTTCAGTTTGATACCCTTTTCCTGTGTTCCAGGTTTAAGTCAAATTGAATTTACAAAGGAGCATTTCTGTTATCTAAGCTCATCAGTTCAGAAGGCTCTGAATCCCCGTTGTCGGGAGAAATTAATTTACTTTAAGAACCGTAGTTTGAGAATTGGAAGTATGTTTCTAATTTTCTCCTATCAAGATGTGAACTGATAAAATTGTAGGTTACTGAACTTTTACTTAGGACATGAACCTGGACATTTATAATCAGTTGTGTCATCTAGAGCTGGATCAACCAATTCTTTTCAAACTTTTACCGTGTCATTTGCAACTAAGTACTTCAACTATAAATAAGGTTGATAAAGGATCTTCAAGAACCTAGATATCGTATCAGTACTAGTGTGTCTTTGAAGTTGGTCCATTGTTTGCAAGGAAATTCAGTATAGCCCAGTCTGAAGAAGCTGAGGATGAGTGAAAGCTGAAAAGTTATTTGTTTATGATGGTTAAACTGACACAGATATGTAATAACGGAAGATTCTATGTCAAGTATGCAGAAAACTTTATTAAAAAGTTTGCACGGAATTCCCTGTTCTTATAGATGCATATTATGTAGATATCTTCCATGTGCCTAATTTTTTCAGCAAGCCCAAGGAGCAAGTGTTGCGGCCGGCTTATTTCTTGTGCTTATAGTACTTTTTGATCTTCAAAGTTTTTTTTCATGCTAAAATTTGTTAGAAAAAGAAAAAAAGTAGTTGTCCTTGTTAACATCCAGAATTTTCTTTTTCTTTTGCCTTTGTTATAATTTGTGTAGGTGTTAAGGAAAAGGCCGACTATCTCTGTTCATGGATATAATGTTCATAAAGGTTTCTCTGATATAGCATTTTGTTCCAATGATGATTCAAGGTTAGCTAAATAGCCTTCTTTTAGCAGTTATTTCACTCTAGTAGATGTGTTTCTAAATTAACACTTAAGAGACAATGCTAAAGATGAACATAACTTTGGAGAACCAGTACTAAAGCTAGGAAATAATGATGGAACTTCTTTATCGAGGCTTGTAGACCTTTGTTGGGAAAATGCATAAGTACTCCCTCAACCTATGACCGAAGTTCCAACTACACACCTTTCCTTTTCGAAGATCCTTTGTTGGGGGTACTTATGCATTTTCCCAAAATTTATTTTTTAATTTTAAATTGGTATTTTTTCCTTAAACTTTTATGAGTTCATTCTTATCTTTGCATTAGCAAGAAAATAAATTTAAATTTGATTATATGTACACGTGTCATCTTTTTATTAGATATTACACTTAATATTTAATTTTTAATTTTAAATTGGTATTTTTTCCTTAAACTTTTATGAGTTCATTCTATCTTTGCATTAGCAAGAAAATAAATTTAAATTTGATTATATGTACACGTGTCATCTTTTTATTAGATATTACACTTAATTAATTATGACAATAACTTAAAAAATATTTTTTCCTTTTCTTTTCCAAAATATACAATTCTTTTCTTAAAAATTCAGCAGCAACGACAACCAAAGAAATTATCATTACGTGAATATTATTTTTTGACCGGAATCGATATCGGAGAATTAAAATTTTGGATTTCATTGTTGTCATGTAGCTACTAGTCATGAAAGAATAGAATAATAAATCAAAATATGGAACATAATGAGAGAGAAAATAAAAGAGTGACAAAATATACATTGGCAGGCGAGTGTGTTTCACCTCCCAAGAAACATTTTGTTATGACATTTCAAGAAGATATTTATTCCATTTTAGAATAGTTTAGGAGGGTAATAGGATTCTCGTAAAGAAAAGGTGTGTAGTTGGAACTTCGGTCATAAGTTGAGGGGGTACTTATGCATTATCCCTTCTAATCTACTTTAAAGTAAGGCTAAGTTGGGTAAATCGTCAATGTTCTGTTAATTTTACATAATTTTTGAGGATGTACAACCTTAAACTATGTTTTTGTAACATGTAATTTATGTTTTATCTTTTCTCATTTTGAGTATAATTATTTAGTAGAGTTTTTAGGTTTGTAGTTCCTAACAAAAAAATTTCCGAATTTTTTCTAGGCCCTATTGAATAATAATATGTTTGCTTCATCAGGTTACTTGCTTCTGATGTTTCTGGTGTAATAAATATATGGGATAGAAGAGCTAGTGATCTTCCATGTCTTGAGCTAGCAACCAATTCCAGTAGTCCTCTTAACAGTATCAAGTTGAATGCTGACAATCAGGTTGCTCTTAAATTTGAATTTTATTTTTTGCCATCAATAACTTTATAGCCTTGGGAAAGTAATTCTTCTTTTCTTCTTCCCAAGACTGTATCATCTCATTGTTTTCTCTTCTCAAAGGTTATTTTTGGAGCTAGCAAGCAGGGGATCATCTACATGTGGGATATTCGTGGTGGAAGATCGTCTACAGCTTTCCAAAATAACAAAGTGGTAGTAGTATTCTGTAAATATTTCTTAATGCTAGGCTGCCAATTAGCTCACGGTAGAGCATGTAGGAAAATAGTTTATTGCTTTCTTGTCCATGTAGATTTAAATAGTTGACTAGTAGAATATCCAATGCTCCTTTTTTCTTCCATTGTAAGTTCTCATCTCTTTGTAGTTACTAACTTTAGTTGATCGAAAGAGAAAAGGACCTCTGGGTCATGTGAGTTATATTTATGCTATCAAATAGTACAACACAAGAATTTATATGATCTAGGGTTTCCGATGACTTGGGTAACTTCTTAATAGTGTCTGATAGAGAGCTTTCTGGTTTTCCAGGTAAGTTATTCTCCTATTACAGCCGTGAAAATAGCATCTGAGCTAGAGAAAATTGTTTCGTTGAAGGTATGTTAACTTTTAAGTCATGTTAGCCATTGACTTTTTTCACAACTAAAGTGGCGTTATCTACTCTCTCCAATTTCACAAATATATTGTAATTCGTGATTCTTCTTGTTCTTGGTATACTTTTGGTCATGCCAAGTAGGGCATTGAGCTAGTACGTAGCATGTCTAAAGCACAGATATAGATCAGTTGCAGACAGTCCTAATTATCTATTTTTCAGAGATTCTTATCTATAGCTTTTCCCATAATTCCCGTACACTTTTTATTACTATCTTATTCTCGACATCACTTTACAGGCTCAGTCAAATATTGTTTCCAAGGAAATACACTCCATTGATATAAATCCATCTTGCCAATATCAACTGGCATTTCATCTTGACGATGGTTGGTAAGTTGGAGAGAAAATGCATAGCCTTTTATTCGTTTATTCTTGATGTATTTGTCAATCCAGTGTGTTCAATTATACGTTGTTTATTACAGATGTACCCCCTGTAGATTAGAAGTTTTGTCTTGGTTCTCCTCTCTTTCTTTCTTCTGTATCTATAATCAGAATAGATGAGTAAATTGCTGGAAAGAGAAATCATACTGTAAAAGAAGCAAACTAAAACGTATTGATAAACATTTATATGAAACTACGTCCACTGTATAGAAGGCCTGACATATATAATCAGTGACTCCTTACTAGGGGGGAACATGTAGTTTCTTTCTTGGTCTAGTTATTGAATTTTATAAACTTGTAGTATTGCCATTTTAGCAAATTTTCGGATAATATACAGCTTTCATTTATGTATGTTTCTGGTGATGAATGATGATATGCTAAAACTCATCTGTGAGAACTGATAGCTGATTATATGCAAAAAATGTGGTGCACAATGGACTGATGGAAATTTTAATGTACCTTGAGCTCATTTACCATTTGCCGAATTTTATGTTTTCACCTCTGCTATGCACATGAAACTCATCTAGAAAGGTTCTGCCGGACTCATGGCTGTTTTCTCAGAATAAAACACCCAACATAGGACCTGTACCTGATTAGATTGCCATACTGCATGCTTCTGCTAATTTTACCAGATCATTTTTGCTGGACAAACCCTTGTACTTGTCGTATCAAGCAGCCATGAATATCCCATACACTAAAGTATGAAAATTTCTGTCTCAACATATACTTGGGTGCAACATTTTTTCCTTGGTCCTCATTATTAGCTATTACTATCAATAACCAAATGTAACATACTACAGCAATTTCACGCTTACTTGTTTTACTATTAATATACATATCACTCCTTATACTTGTTAGATAAGTGTTACTGTTTTTGGGTTTCTACAGGTCAGGTGTTTTGGATGTCCATAGTTTGAAAGTCACACATATTCATTGCCCCCCTCCACCTTGGTTGTGAGTACAAGGGCTTCCTTAGTTTACACTATTTCTAACTGGAGATTTGTTAATAACCTTTGACTTACATTTACTTGTCTTCTTCCTGAGCATAGGGATGACTTCAATGATTTGACTAACTTACATTGCTTACGGAAACCTTCATGGCTACCAGCATATTCGGTAGGCTTAATCCTTCTGCTGCACATGCTCAGTTCCGCTCGTGTTGTATTTGTGCACAGGATATTCATTTTGTTGAGCTGGTTCTTTAAGAAGCTAATGCATCCAAAGTAGTGGTTTCTTTTATCTCTACACATATGATATATCAACCTGAAAAGAACTTATATGATATACCAATGTTTTGATCTCATAGAACACTTGGCCATGCGAAATATTTGTATGGAGAGCGGTTCTGTCTCTAGTTTATTATCTTTTGAAAGTTGAGTGAATGAGTGGAATCGGTTGGCCTTTCTATTTTCTAGTGGAGTACTCATCGGTATTTTTATATAGTAGTTGTTTTTTTTTGTTGCCTTTTTCAGTTTAGTTTTTTAAAACTTCAATGGCTGATTGTTTTCTTTTGATTACCCGAACATGCTGATATCTTGATCACCTCTCGGTTGATAAAATCATGATAGGAAATGGCGGAATGACGATAAAACTAGCTTGATTGCTTCTCTAATGCAGATGAAAGAAATTGATCTGTTTTACTTGACTGCATTAAACCGACATTGATACCATTAGAAACCAGTAATCTTGGTAGCTAGTTGAATTGTGCATGACGAAACTAGGGGGAAAATACTGATATTTGGGGTAGGTTTATAGCTTAACGAGTTGTTTCTATGTGTCTATAAGCCCTGTTTCAGACACTGTTTTACAATGATGTCGATCATCCTTTTACTTCTTTTATTCTTGCTTCTTTTTGGGTGGCCTCTATGGGGGATAGAGGAAAAGGGAGAGTGCTTTATGAAGACTGTTTGGAGATGTCACATGCTGTTCATTTTTGCATGGAACGTAAACCTCTTAGAATTTATTTGAAGTGAAATTGATGGTCTGGTTGTTATATGCTGCTTTCACTTCTTTAGTGTTTGATTTACATGTGTGCTTGCTTCAAATATAATGTTTTGCTCCAATGTGAGTTCTTATGTTCTACTGAAGTTGCTTTTGCTGCAGACTTATGTGGTTGGATCATTATCAAGTAACGGGCTCTATCTGTTGGATTTCTATCCAGATCGTAGCTCCCCTTGCCATGTGGATTTCAAGTAAGTTTCAGTTTTCTTTTCAGGATCATCTCTTTCCTTTGACATAATTGCATTAGATGGCCATAGTGTGGAATGTTTTGATTTTCTGTTTTTACTCTAAACGTACTTGATGCAGACCTTTACACATGATTGCTTTGATGTCCATAGTGGACTGTTTTGATTTATGTTTTTAATTTCAACGTACTTGATGCAGATTTTTACATATGTTTGCCTTTTCGGCTAAGATTCTTAACTGGCAAACTTGGCAAAATTTTGGGGACTCAATGTGTTTCATTTTGTTTTGAGAATACAAGCTTATATGGACATTCTTCTTATAGTGAGGAGATGCAAGAGATTTACGGAGTAAAGAGCCAGCATAAGCAAAATCAGTTCATTCCAACATCTGAAGGTGTTACTGCATGTATTGCTCATCCCTTGACTGGAACCATTATGGTCGGGACCAAGGTCTGTATTCTGAGGATTCACCTTACTTGATGGACCTTATTTGCTGGTTATGCTCAAAATTCACACATATATATATATATATATATATATATATATATGTGTGTGTGTGTGTGTGTGTGTGTGTGTGTGTGTGTGTGTGGAGCCTTTGTACCTCATGTCTTTGTTTAGTACTCCTTTTGGCCCAATTTGCATTACATGAATTCTATGGTATGTTACAGAATGTTTTACGTCATGCCATTTATAATGTTTATTATATTTATATATACCACTTTCACAAGTTTCAAGAGCTTCAAATAATTAATCATTTTCAAAGTTGATGTTATGTTTCCTCTATCAGCAACCTTTCTTCAATTTTATTTTAATATTTTCTTCTACTGCTTTATGAAATATACAAGTCACAGTAATATATTAAAGACAACAAGGGTGCAACTGACCACCCAATGCAGCAGGTAAGGGGCAGTCGGCTGTAGAGTCTAGTCCTACCACCTCTTTTGGATCATCCTGTGGTTTCTTTTAGATGTAGTTGCTTTGGAGGCAGCCGTGCCCTTAACTCTGCTTTGTCTGCCATGAATATAAGTTACTCGGAGACTCATTTTGGAGGGGATTTTGATATTTAAAAGAAGTAAATAGAATTGAAGTGCTTGTAGTCTCTGGAAAACTCTTATAGTCATTCTCTTATTTGTTTCCTATATAATTTGAGTGCTGTTAAGATATTGCATATTTTGAAACAGCACTCTGGAAAAAATGTAATTATATGAGCATAAATACCTATTTGATGCTAATTTTCTGTTCTAACAAGTCATTATTTCCTCCTATGGATGCAGCATTCGTCGCTTTTGGTGATTTCACAAACAGGAGGCAAGTCATTTCAAGGAGCATATGATTCTCCTAGCTTTGAAGGCAATCTCCGAAGCACCAGCTAAATCTTGCTTTCATGCTCATACGCACATCTACCAAAATAGAGTTGTTCTGCGGTGCATTGTAACAAGTGCAGCAGGAAAATTGACGGTGCATCAGCTTTAGACAATGTGTGAAGTTTGTGTTAAAAGGCAAGATCTCCGACTACTATGGAAGTGTATGAAGGAGTGATTAGAGGGGCAGGCAAAGATTGTTCCAGTTTCTTTATGACTGAACAACAACATAGAAGAGTTATTATTGGAACAATTATCCGATCTAAATGATTTGCTGAAGTTTAAGGATTTCTGCAATTCTTGAGCAAGTGAAGGAGGTGAAAGAAATCTAGCCTTCAAGTTTATGCTTGTGGTGGCGTAAGTACGCCATCCTCTTTCCTTCAATGGTTCAATCTTGTCTAACTCTTTTCATACCTGGCATTGAAATGAAAAATCATTCTTTGGGCATATGATACAGTGTTAATTTTAGCACGTTTACTCCTATTCTTATTTGTTTACCAATTACTGTAGAGATGAATGTAGTATGTCAGCAGTGGGTGCAGGATTGAACTATATATATAGTTAAACAGATTTATCAAAATATATTTTACGAATATCTATACTAACTGACTTAATATTTTGGATTGCCTTTGACATTTTCCACTTCTCAGTTTTCATGCTATACTTGGCACTCTTTCCTTTGTATTTATAGCATGCATATTCATGCACTATTGTGTTTCTACTCCTTTTTATTTTTCTTCGACATGTGGGTTTATCGGAACAACCTCTCTACCTTCACAAGAGTAGGGGTAAGGTTTGAGTACATCCTATCCGCAGACCTAACTTGGTTATCGTCGAACTATATTCCCGAGCAATATTAGTCTATTTCATGTAAGTTTTTTTTTTTTGACTTCTTACTGAAGGGTGTCATCGTCTAGCATTTAGGATCTGTAAAAGATTATGATATAGTTATTCTTTGCTTTTGACTTGAATAAAAATAAAAGAAAAAAGAAAGGAGATCTTAATATCGAAAAAAAGTTTCTTTTGCAAAGACAAAGGAACACAAATAATGACTTCTTTTGTTTGTTATTCAAAAGAAACAAGATAGTCAACTTATTGGCAATTTGCATTTTAGAGCTCAAAAAGCTCATTACACTAAAAAACAGAAATGAAAATAGCAATTTATTACATGTCAACTTGACAAGAAGCAATTTATTACATGTCAACTTGACAAGATGAACTCAAAAAGATTACAATTACAAAAGGCAGCCTGGTGCACTAAGCTCCTGCTATGCACAGGGTCGGGAGAAGGGCCGGGTTACAACGGTCTATTGTACAACAACAATTATTCATTTTTCTTTTTTCTTTTTTATTTTTTTTTATTTTCGTTTTTTGAACCCAAGAAACATGCAAGTTAAGCAGAATTATTCTTAGCAAAATCAAGAGATTTCTTTCCTTCATGAGCTTTTCCAAAAAAGTTTTGCATGTAATCACCAAACAAGACTTCTTTGTAATGAGCGACACCATCAATTTCCACAAGCTGAGGCAATGGACCTATCTTTTCACTTGGCTTTGGTGTAGTAAATAATGGAACTGAAACTCTTGATTCTGAACTTGTTGTACGAACTCTATGTTCAGCACTTTTGTATCTACCATTGCTTAAGATCTAAATCCAAATCCAAAAATAAATAAATAAGTAAATAGTTAGGGAAAATTTTTAAAATGTAAAAGTATTAGGGTCTATTTGCTTTGATCACATAAAATCCAGTGTACATTATATAATGAATTTTTTTTTACTTTTAGTCCGTGCCAGAAACTATTTACATTCTATAATTGGTTCTCGAAGCATGATTTAGAGTGTGTTAGGTATGACAAAAGTCATTTTTTTATGAAATGTTTTCCAATGTTAGTTGGTGAGCAAAAAAATAACTTACAGAACAATATATATTAAAGATTAATCATTATATTAGCCGATCATATAGCATTTTGATGACTCTTTTAATTTGAATACTAAAGATTTATAATAATATCTAAGCATTAGAGCAAGTAATATGAAGTTCAAAAGTCAAGATAGTTGTAAAGAAAATAACTCCCGCTCATAGTCATAAGTGATCGAGGGAAGTCAAATTGTTTGACGGAAATTAAAATGCGGCAACCAAAGTACACTAGAAAATGACTTTTTCTTGAAAAATAACTACCGACGGACGTAGTTAATTTAACATATTTAGTGATTGTGAGCTATGTTGCACCGATTCTCCAAAATGCTGCCATATTCGTGTCGGATTCTTCCAAGATACATTACTTTGGGAGGACCCAACACACACCCGACAATATTTTCGGAAAGTTCGAGTAACATATATAGATGGTGAGTACTTACTTGCATGGTATCTCCAACATTGATAACCAAAGCACCAGGAATAGGAGGAATTTCTATCCACTCATCTTTTCCTTCTTCTACAGCTTCTTCAAGTTTAACATATAAACCACCAATTCCATCTTGTAGTAAAACAGTTAGAGTTCCCATATCTGAATGGCGTCCAACTCCAACTGTTAGCTCTGGACTAGGACAAGTTGGGTAAAAATTCATGTTAACCATTTTAAGTCCTGTTAATGATTCAAATTTTGTGTCATCTAATGTTGCTCCAAGGTTTCCAAATAGTATCTCCAATAGTTTCCTCACCATTTTTGTTGATGACTTCAAGTATTCAAGAGCCACTTCCCTGTAATTTTGAGAAAAAGATTTAAAAAAAACATGTATACACATATATTTGATATGGTTTAACTTATATACATTAGAAAAAGGTTGTTCGGTGCACAAGGTATCCTATATTTATACAGGGTCCGTGAAGTATCACACCTAAAGAGGTGTGATGTAGACAGCTAGCAGTGGCGGAACTAGTATTTTCACCAAGGGGTGTCAAACATAAAAAAAAATACACCAAAAAATTTAAGAGAGTCAACGTATAGTAAATATACATAAAACATAAAATTTATCTCGCAGTACAGTGTCATTTCCGGCGAAGGGGTGTCACACCCCTTCGTTGAATGTGGCTCCGCCACTATAGACAACCTACCCTAATGTATGCATTAGTGGTTGCTTCTACTGCTCGAACCCGTGAATTATAGGTTACACAGAAACAAATTGATTGTTGCTTTAAGGCTCTCCTTCAACTTATATACACCGGCAATATTTTTTTTTACTCTATAGGTTGCAGCAGGTTGTATATTGTTGGTTTCCCATATAGATTTGGTATGAGGTTATTGGCTCTTTATATGGTTTTGGACAATCCTCGTGTCATGATCTAATTTTTCGCTCGAACATTTTATATTCAATGACAATATAAAGAATTTTTACATTGTCCATGAAATTTATATGTTGTAGTTGATTGCGTACCTAATTTTCTATGTAACTAATTCTACCCATTACAAATAATTCCTAACAATTATTCCTTTCATGATCGATCTGATACATTATAACGTTCTTTTTCATTGTCAATATAAAAGAGCTAGGCTCTCTTCGTTACACTAAAAAGTTATGTGCATGAAGTAGTGAAACTAAAAGAGGAAGTGATCTTCCCTATGTCGAACTTACGACATGATCTAATTTTTCGCTCAAATATTTTATATTCAATGACAGTATAAAGAATTTTTACATTGTCTATGAAATTTATATGTTGTAGTTGATTGCGTACCTTATTTTCTATGTAACTAATTCCACCTATTACAAATAATTCCTAACAATTATTCCTTTCACGATCGATCTGATACATTATAACGTTCTTTATCACTGTTAATATAAAAGAGTTAGACTCTCTTCGTTACACTAAAAAGTTATGTGCATGAAGTAGTGAAACTAAAAGAGGAAGTGTTCCTCCCTATGTCGAACTTACGACATGAATTCAAATTTAGTCGAGCTAGCTCAATACAGATACCGAACACCAACTGAAAAACAAATAAATAAAAGAGAAAGTGAAGAAGCTTCTTACTTGCATTCATTTGGCCATTGAGAAAGTGCTTCATTATCATTAGTATACATCATACTAACATAATCTTTCCATTCCAAAGCCATTTCCATTTCAGGTACAAAACTAGTCCCATATTTTACTAAAGGACTTGGACTAACTCCTTTAAGATAAAGAGCCTTTTTTTCAGGTGGTTGAGAAAAAAACTTATGTGCTGCATTTTTAAGTAATTCCAATAATTCCAAATTAATACCATGATTTATCACTTGAAAAAAACCAAGTGTTTCAGCAGCAATTGAGATATCTCTAACCACTTGATCATTTTCAGGTCCATTTAATTTTGATAAATCAATGGCAACCAATTCTTGATATTTTTGTTGGATTCTTGAATTGATAATTTTCTTATCAATTCTTTCATTTGGTGGTTGAATGTATCTTTCTGGTACAATTTTAATGCCATTGTCTACAAGTCCCTTTACTCCATTACCCTTTTGGACCACAAAATCAAATAAGAAATTCCCATCATCAAAACTTGGGGCCATATTCTTGAAAAAAAAAAAGTTTAAATTTTGCTTTTGTGTTTTGGGTTGTAATTGGAAGATTTTGTGATTTTCAATGAGGAATTTTGAACCAATTTATAGTAAAGGTTTTTGGTTATATTGAAATGTATAAGATCATAAGGTCAAGTTTTATTTTATATTCAGAAGGCAAGATTTAGGACTTGAAGTTGTTTGAGATACTATTAGTTGAGCATAAAAAAAATAAAAAATAATATATATATATATAAACATTCCTCTTTGATTTTTTATCCGATAAAAATAAGATTTTGACTTTGTCTATATATACAGTTTTTACACCATCAGGTTGATTTGACATACAATAACAAGTGACTATTCAAAGCACGTTAGCATGATATGGTAATTTGGAAATAGGGTAATAACGTGCTACAACTAATTAAATTAAATAATTTTTTTTATACTGTCAATGTATATTATTTAAATCCTTAGTTCAAACACTAAGTAATTATCTAAATTTAATGTCAAAAAAACGTAAAAATAGCACGGTATAGTCAGTTTTCGGACTGGTCATTCAAAAATAGCCAGCGTTTACGAAGTCAATGAAAAATAGCCACTATTTTGCTGCAACAGAGACCGGTCCAGCATAATATACTGGAGTTTGGTGCACCTGTGTATGAACTCCAGCATATTATGCTGGACCGGTATACTTTGCTGACTCCAGTATAATATACTGGAGACTGGAGCATCGGTGCTCCAAACTCCAGTATATTATACTGGACAATTTTACTTGCTGGAACTCCAGTATAATATACTGACGTATTTTCCAGGTTTTGAACAATGTTTTCGCTCAGATTTATCTTTACATGAAAAGTGGCTAAATTTCGATTACTTTTGAAACTGGGCTATTTTTGAACGACCAATTGTAAATCTGGTTATTTTTGAATTTCACCCCAAAAAAACATGTACGTAATATGTTTGTGCATGACAATTCTATGAGATTAAACTATAGATTAACAAAGGCATGATTCTGTACCTCTAAGTAGGTGATAACAAAGAAGACTCTTTTGAGATTGAATTAAATTTAATTCTTAAGTCACTTAGATGAAGGTTTGGCAAGCCACTACAGTCACACTCAATTTTACACACTATACCAAAACTCAACAATTTATTGGTCACGGAAATTTTTAAAAAAAAGGAAAAAAGAGTAGCCTGGTGCATTAAACTTTAGCTATGCACGGGGTCAGCGGAAGGGCTGGACGACAAGAGTTTATTGTACGCAGCATTAACTGTTTCCACTGCTCGAACCTGTGACCTCATGGTCACATGACAACCTAAGTTACTCGTACACGGGTGCGAGTGTCCAATAGGGGTATGGATCTAGAGGTCAGATCCTTGGAGATGTAAATTCTAAGATTCGAGGATACAGATACTAGTTCGGATACGGGTACAGGGATCCGGCTAAAAATAATTAAAAAATAAAAATATAAAAATATCTCTAAATTATGAGAAATTTTGTGGAATACTTACATATAGCTTGTAAAGTGTAGATTTCTTTTTTATTCTCAAGTTGTAGATAAGTAAATGATTGATTTCCTAGATAAGGTATGTTATTTTCTTCAAATTTACCCTAGTTTTGGTTCTGATTTCGGGAATCAAATTGTATCTCGTCTCTAATTTTTTTGTCCGTCGTGGTCGAAATACCCAAAATTGTTTGAACAAATTCGGTGCGGATCCCATACCCACACTCATACTAGTGTCGTATCGACACGAGTGTAGCACCTAAACTACCGTGACGGAGCAATTTAGATGACAACAACTTTACCAGTTACGCCAAGGCTCCCCTTCTAGTTAGGAAAATTGTTGAATTTTTTTTTACCCTTTCAGATCAAGATATGTTTCATTTCATGTGAGTAGATACTGACTGCATAGGGTGAGATATAATCACTATGTTTTTGTTATTAGTCAACTGCATAAGATTTGTTGATATCTCCTTATCAGAGAATGATTTCTAACTAAAATAAGATTCAAAGGCAGCATAATTTCTATTGTGGCATGAGCCATGATTCCTTTTGGTGGTCAAATTAGAGGCTTTGCACCAATGTGTTTGGTTGGTAGGAAGAATATCTAACAAACCTTTCTTGAGAGTCCCTTAACAACCAAAAAGTCTTATGAGGCATCATATTTTCCAATGTTGTTCGGATTCTCAACAAATAATACCGCACTTGTGTTTGATTCTTCAAATATATACTATTTTTGGAGATCTAATACACACCCGATAATATTTTTGAAAAATATAAACAACACCATACCAAGACTATGGTCACTTATATACATCTAGAACAAGGAAAAAAATTATACTATGCGATCTTTTTCTGAATCTTGCATGAACGCGATATATTTTATGCACCAGGCTACCCTTTTTATCATGTTTTTCACCAGTTGGCTACTAATATATAATTTATAATAGAGATTTATAACTAATTATATTATAATTCAGTTGTGTAAATATTTTTTTTTACACCATTGATGCATAATTAAATATCTTGTAACGAGATCATAGTTTTACTTTACGTAATTAATGTTCTTTGGAACATGAAAGACATGCTAAAATTGATAGAGATGGATTCAAGATTTGAAGTTTATTTAAATTGAGAATGCTTTTCTGAAAGAAAACAACTTATCAAACTTACCAACACAGTAAAGTTAATGCTACATCTTTTATTATCTCAAACCATCATTACAACACTACTCACATGCCTCTAAATGGTCTTTTTGTTCTTCCTAATCCACATTTACTAGAAAGGCCCATTTGCTGCAATGAGGCCCAATCTGTTACTTGGACAGGTTTTAAAAAGAGTAACCCAATATACGAAATATCTCGCGTTCATGCAGAATCTGAAAAAGGATCGTACCCCAAGAGCATGTGATGTAGGCAACTTACCTTGATATAAACATTTGTAAAATCTGAATTAATTATTCAGGCATGCTAGGGTTGTTCAAGTGATAAACACCCTTCACCTCTAATTTTAAGGTTGTAAGTTTGAGTTACCAATGGAATAAATTAACTTATTTTTGCAAAGACTATTTTCAGAAAATAAGTTATTTTAACTTTTTTTCGATATTTGAAAAAAAAATTACTTACTAAAGACACTATTACCAAATTGGATAGTATTTTAATAAATTATTTGACTATAAAGAAGAATTGGCAATAAGGTCTAAGTACTTCTGAATAGTGATATGAAGTTAATAGTAACTTTATATTGGACAACAAAAGTAAGATTTAATTTTTAGAGTAAACCTTTTACATAATTAGTTTTAACGTTCGTTAAAATGTTTGAAGTGTTAACTAGGTCGGGGACAAGTTTCTCTCTTCTCCCAATTACAATTAAAAGAGAAGAAAAATTAAGCTTCGGCAAATAAAATAGGTTTTCTATTTTAAATCTAGTCCATTTATTATTCCTCCAATTATATTTTTATTTTTATTCTTATTTTTAGGGTAACAATCAATCTCAATTGCATCACATCAATCCTTATGTGATATTTCAAACACGATCTTCTTCTTAGATCTTCAAGATATTAAAAAGTAAAGACAGAAGTTAACAAAGGAATAACCTAAATATACTTGGGTCAAATCAAACTCTTAAAGTTCATTCTTTCACGGCACACCTTTCATTTCCATTTGTAGATATAAATCTTGACTTCTTATATATAGACAAAGTAGAATATTTTTTACATGTTTTAAAACATAATTATATATGATCATATATGAAAATTGAGACCAGTAACCTAAAAAATATAACACGTTGCCTGTTACAATAAGTTAAGATATATTAATAATATAAAAAAATTGTACTCCATCAATATATGATAGTTAAAAGGGTAGCCCCGTTCACGCAGGATCCGAGAAGAGTTGCACCCAAGCAGGGGCGTACGTAGAATTCTAACAACGGGTTCAATTGAACCTATAACTTTCGATGCAGAGTAAAAATTTATATGTGAAAGTGTATTAAAATTACAAAAATAATAGATATGAACCCATAACTTTAAAAATATAATGAGTTCAATGCTAAAAACCTTAAAGTTGAATCCATAAGGTTTAAATCTTGGATCCGCTGGGTATGATAGACAGCCTATTCCAACACAAGCATTGACTGCTTTCACGGCTCGAATTCGTGACCTATAGATCACACGAGGGTAAGAGAGAAAGATTGATGAAGGGGTAGTTATGTGTTGATAATCATCCTTTTGTGGATTAAAACAACACAAAATGGCGGATTCGTTTTAGTGGTCTACCTGATGTAAATTTAAATTAATCGAGTCAATAAATCTCAAATTTCAAATTATCTAATAATCATTTTGAACTGATGAAAGAGTAGAGATTCTAGATGAAGTCAATTCTTTTTTATTTTTTTAGTTAAAATTACTGAACTCAAACTTCCTTTCGGTGGATTTAGACAGCAAAAATAGCCATAGCAACCACCACCAGAAATAGGGTTATTATGCCCTTTGGTCCTTTCATTTGCTTTCCGTACGAGTTCAATGATCAACATGGCTTTTTTTTCATGGTATTTTGTATCTAAAATCCGTTAGACTCGATTAATTTGGATTTGCATCATATCGGCTACTTAGACGGGTAAAACATTGTATACCAAGGGGTAATTGAATTCTATGAGTCGTACTTCAAACTTATGGGTAAGAGTACAGAAGTTTTAACCATCTCATCACATCCTTTGATGGTTGTTTTCCTTGAAATCATACATAATCTCAGAGTTTTCCTTCTTCTCTACTAGACGATGACCATTATCTTACGAATTTTCTTTTGTTTTCCTTGAAATCCATATTATATTGAGGTCCTGACAAATTCAGATACACATTCTTGCGTAAGATCCATTAAAAGAGAAGCACTTTCTATCAGGATTTTTTCATACCAAGAATTCGTTCCTAAGAGCTCTGAACCATCATTAACAGTATATATAAGATAAAAATCAAATGATTAAGTACAATTAAACTTTAATTAATTAAAGTATGTATTTTTGAATCTTTTATATAGAAAATATGTACTATTTAGACTATTTGTCCACTAAAATTACAAGATGACTTGCTAGTATAACTTTATAGTCTAATTTTTCTTTTTTAATTCTTAAAACTCCGTTTTGGCTTCAAGTAGTCAGTAATGTTCAATTGTAGGTGTTTGACCTCGGCAAAAATTTACTTGCACTTGATATTTACACCAAATTAAATTAATTTATAACGGTTAAGTAGTTTAATGAGGTAAGAATATATATTAGTTTTACGGTATAAACACCCGATTCAGATAAATTTTTATCACTTCACTCCTCAATATTACAACTACTAAATATTGAATCCCATCTTTACTGTAGTAGAACACGCTTTAGGGTAAAGAATTCCAATAGAATACATCATTACTTATTATATTGAATCTCCCTAAAAGAAAATTAGTTTAATTTGGTGGAATTGTGTGTCAAAGTCTTAATCTCTTTTTATAATCATAATTCAAATCCGTAATGACATAATCATTGCTTTCAAGCTTCTGTAAAATCAACACCTTTTTGCAAATGAAAAATAAAATAAATAAATAATAAATAAAAAGAAAAAAACTACTTGCCGTCAATGATGTCACTCTCCAAACAAAATCATATCCACCATTCATATATAACTTGACATGAAATCTCAAGGAAGAAATTGCCGAGCCATAAAAGTATTTTAATTATAATCTATGAACTTTTTAATCTCTAACTTTTGACCCTTTTTTTTTAAATTCTAAAGGTGAATTCCGAAAGTTATTGAATATTGCTTAAAGGTCCTCTGAGTTGTCCATTTTGCTAGATATCACCTTCTCGATTTGTATTTGTTTGAGTCAAAAGAAATCCATTGCATTTGATTAGCATGCATTTCAATATCTCGTGTCAACATAGGAGATTCAGGATTTATACTTTATGGGTTTAATTTTTAAGATTTTAGCATTGAACTCATTATATTTTTAAAATTACGGGTTTATAATTACTATTTTATAATTTAAACGAATTTTAACATATAAATTTTTATTCCGCGTGGAAAATTATGGGTGCAATTGAACCCGTCGTCAACACTCTACATGTCCACCTCTGCATGTCAAACGTAATAGAATGAGTCATTATTCTTCTCTGACCTGAAATATTCCCCAATCTTAGAGTTCATCTCTAAATTCCTATGCTATGAATAAGATTATAAATTTATTCTGTCTATCGCTATATGATTGGCCATCTTTGTAACAACAATAATAAATAACAACATCTTTTTGATATGATATGATAATAAAAACATAAATCCGGTTTAATTTTGAGTATATATAAAGATAATCTATCCTATGCTATATCTCAATTTCTTTTATTTCAATATTCCAATATATTTGGCTCCAAAGTTAAATAAAAATGGTCACATGCATACCATTTACTTGGAGATCTTGCTTGTGATTTAGCTTTAATTTGAGGATCAAATCTCGTTTTCTTCTTGTTAATTAGCTGTTAGTCATCATAATTAACATATATAAGCAAGATCTTATCCTAATCTATTTGATGACAACCATAACGTACTAAAGTAAATTGGTTAATTATCTAGTGGAATAATGTAATAAGGGTATCTTTGTGGACCTCCATATATATTTTTTAATTTTTTAATTTTTTCAGTTAGGTTTAAAAAGAAATTTATAATTAGAGCCCGTTTGGCTTAGCTGATAAGCATTAGGTGCTGAAAAACACTTTTAAGTACTGAAACTGATTTAAAAAATAAACAGTTACGTGTTTGGATAAAAGTGCTGAAATTAATAATAAGCAGCTGAAGAACTGGGTGTACGAAGAGTTTTGTTTTAAAAAGAAGTATTTTAGGGATAGAATAGTAAATATTTTGGTCAAACCTAAAGTGCGTATAAGCTGAAATTTGATAAGTTGGGGGAGACCAACTTATGACTTTTGGCTTATTTTTGGCTTATAAGCACTTAACTTATAAACACTTTTAATTTTACCAAACGCGTAGATAAGCCAAAAAATGCTTATAAGCCAGTTTGACCAGCTTATAAGCTTAGCCAAACACCCTCTTAATTCACCAAATAGCATGCCAACCAAAGCAAATTACTAGGTGACTTACTGATAGTAGGCTATATAGTTGATATTTACACCTTAATATGACAATGCTTGGTTGTTGTTTCATAGGTAAATTGCCAACAAAATGCTCTAAATAGTGTTCTTTTATTTCACAGGGAATATTTTATGTGAGGAAGTAACATGGAGTGTTTTGGAGGCGATAATATGAAGAAAACGCCCACTCGAGAAGTACCCGAGCACGAAGAAGTAGAAAATGGCCTGGGCAAGAAGTCCACCGTGACCGCGGTGGAACCGCGACAGATTAAAAAAGTGAGGCAGAAAGGTCAGCTCTCACCGCGGTCGACTACGGTCTGCCGCGACCGCGGTGCACTGTTCACGCTGCTGGAAGTTTGGGGACCAAAGTGTAATTTCGAAGAAATTTTTGTAAAACCCATATAAGCTTTAGAAACTCGCCCAAGATTGTTTTTAAGCTTGTTTTAGACTACTTTTGGAGGAAGAACAAGTGTGAGAAGATCAACCAAACATTAGAGTTTTTTTTCTCTCTCCTTTTAATTCTTGTAATTTTACATTATGAACAATCTAGTAGTTTTCTCTTATTTTGTTATGAGTAGCTAAACAATTATCTAGGGTTGATGGAACCAATTGTTGGTTGAAGTTTTGACTCAATTTGTTATAATCGAGCCGGAATTATTATATGATTGTTCAACTACGTTTTGTATGGTGATTAATTGAATGAGCCCTTGATTAATCATGTCTAATTACCTCATATTGCTTGAGAAAGAATATTATGTTAGACAGCTGTTGAACAACATCACTTTTGGGTAATTAAAGAGATTCATTACTTGAACTTAAAAGTAGGTTTAGAGATAACAAAACTTTGGTGGGATAATTTAGAGTTGCACACATATTGTCAGCTAGAGTAGTTCGAGAGAATGCTCTAGTAAATTATTGTAGTTGATCGAGAGATAATTACAATAACCCATAACTCTTAATCCTCATAGAGTATTACGGCGAGATTATAGCGAAAGAGTCAAGACCTAAACTAGCAATTGGGGAAATCATTGCCCTAGACCTTTTTACCATTGAATTATCTTTGCTTTAACTTATTGTTGTTTTTAATAGTATTTGAAGTAGTTAAACAAAAACCCAATCTTTATTGATCAAAAAATCGAATTATATTGTAATTAATATAATTCGAGTTGATAATAACATTGCCGAAGAGTATAATAAATAGGTTAGTTCCCTGAGGATTCGACTTCGGACTTAAAATCGAATTATATTTGCAGCGATCACTTTGTCTTTTAGAAGACATAGTTGGACGTGATCAAATTTTGGCGCCGTTATAGGGGAACTAGCAGTGTTATTTATTACAACTTAGAAGTAGTGTTAGAATTATTAGTTTAAATCAATTTTCGAAGGTGTTAAACAATCTTTTCATTGAAATTCTCACGTTTGAACTCTTGTGGAATTCAGGTGTATGCCTAGAAATTCTTTGAGGACTGGAGAATTGCTAGAAGGACTCTCAGACTCCGAGAAAACATTCAGGGCATTGAACCGTGCCAACAAGAGAATCCAACAATCACAACAACCACACCAGTTCGAATTTGACATGGGTGACGCAGAAAACATCAACGGAAACGTCGGGGATCCGCCAGCTATCCCAAACGTCAGAGTAGTGGCACCTCTTGTGCCAGAAGCTGCACTTTATGATTGGGCACAACCCACAGCTGACAACCTGGCTACTGCCATAGCTGTGCCAGCAATTCAAGCGGAAACCTTCCAGATAACCAATAATATGCTACATCTTCTGCAGAATAAAGGATTGTTTTCCGGAGCACATATTGAAGACCTTCAGCAATACTTAAAAAAATTTCTGTCGATTTGTGTGACCCAAAGGCAGCCGAATGTGACCCCGGAAGCTATCAAACTGTTACTGTTCCCGTTCTCTGTGAAGGGGAAGCTCAAACTTGGCTAAATTCGCTCCCTATAAATTCCATTGTCACTTGGGAGGAATTAGTCAAGCAGTTCCTGAATAAGTTCTACCCGCCCAACAAGACTGCAAGACAGATTGATGAAATATTGTAGTACAAGCAACAGCCGACTGAGACCTTGCAGGAAACTTGGAAAAGATTTAAAGGGATGCTAGTGAAGTGTCCTCACTATGGTATTCCAGACCAGATGCTCGGCCAGAGGTTCTACATGGGGTTAGCTAACAATCTAAAAGCAAATGTGGATGCTTCAACTGGAGGTGCATTTTTGTGTAAGACATTCACCGAGTGCAAAGTCCTTCTTGACAAGATGTCATAGAATTCGGGGTGGATGACTAGAGGTACAACACTGGCACCCATAGTGCATTTAGTTCCACTTGACCCAAATAATTTGCATGCAGAGAACATGGCCACACTCATGACTCAGATGAGTATATTGATAAAGAATATTGATGAGATGGGTACAAAACAGGTGCACATTGTTGACACAACAAATAGAGGACCGTGTACACCTTGCATTAATCAGTCTTATGTGTGTTCATGGAGTGGAGAAGGTGAAAATCAAAGGTCAAGAGAAGATATGATTTATGTCAACAACTTTGAGGGTCAGAGACAAGGAGGACATCAGTGGAGACCGACACAAAATCAGCAATACAGACCAAACATGCCACAACCTGGGGGTATGCAACCTCAAGGCCAAATGGTGCCAGTACCATATTAGAGACAACTGGGCTATCCACAGCAAAATCAGCAACAATTAACATATCAACCACCTCCTCAGCAGCAAGACAACAACATGGTGGAGATCAGGGGTATGCTTCAACAACTCATTGGGACAAATGGTAAAATGCAGGAAAAGTTGGCAGTTTATGATTCAACTATAAAGAACATTGAAACTCAGCTTGGGCAGCTGTCTATGGCTTTAAACAACCGTCCCCAGGGAACATTGCCAGCAGACACAAATATTAACCCCAAGGAGCAAAACCCGAATCAGCTGATGGCAGTAAGTCTCCGGAATGGGAGAGATTTAGACAAAGAGAAGGAAGTTGCACAAGCCAGCAAAGAGACTATGCCAACCACTCTAATTCCACTAGAGGTAGATGAACCAACAGACCTTACTGAAGTGGTGGTTGAACAGGGTCAAGATAAAAAGGGTAAGGCTAAGGTAAATGAACAAGCTGCAGAACAGGTGGTGCCTCTTATGCCACTGAACCCCAACAGAGAGAAGCCAGCAAGCAGTGCACAAAGGGTGATACCGGCACCATTCCCTCAGAGACTGGTAAAACAAAAGAAGGAAGATCAATACAAGAAATTCATGGAGATGCTGCATCAAATTCAGTTGAATATTCCTTTGATGGATGCCTTGAGAGAGATGCCAGGTTATGAGAAGATGATGAAGGACCTCATGTCACGAAAGTTTGATTTTCAGGACTTATCCATAGTGACTCTGACGCAGACCTGCAGCGTAGTAGTGACAAGATCGATGGCCCAAAAGATCTCCGACCCCGGTAGCTTCACTATTCCATGCATGATTGGGAGTTATGCCTTTGCAAAGTCATTATGTGATTTGGGAGCCAGCATAAATTTGATGCCTCTAGATGTATATACCAAACTGGGCATTGGTAGAGCTAGACTGACTTCGATGCTGCTGTGGCTGGCTGACCGCACGGTTAAAAGACCAACTAGGATTCTTGATGATGTGTTGGTGCAAGTGGGGAAGTTCGTGTTCCCTGCAGACTTTGTTATTCTGGACTGTCAGGTAGATGAGGAGATACCTATCATTTTAGGTAGGCCATTTTTGGCCATTGGGAGAGCACTGATCGATTGTGAGACTGGAGAATTAAAAATGAGACCGAACGATGAAGAAGTCATATTCAATGTTCAGCAATCCATGATGAAACCTAGTGAATATGCTAATTGCTCCCTAGTGGAGGCAGTGGATATGATCCTGTAAGAAGATGATGTGACCCTGACTGCTAAAGATCCATTGGAGGCATGCCTGAAAAATTTAGAAAAAATGGATGGTAAAGGGTTAGCTGAGTGGGTCATGGCACTTGAAGGCCAAGGATTATAGAAAAGGGAAACTCACTTCGAGTCCCTTGAGTTAGAAAAAAGAGCTACACCTCCATAAAAGCCATCAGTAGAGAAACCACCCAAGCTGGAGTTGAAGCCACTCCCAGCTCACCTCAGGTACGTTTTCTTAGGCCCTGATTATACTTTGCCTATCATTATATCATCCGGTTTGCTAGATGTGCAGGTAGAACTGCTCTTACAGGTACTGTAGGAAAGTAAGACTGTCATTGGCTGGACCATGGCAGACATAAAGGGTATCAGCCCAGCCTTATGTATGCACAAGATTCTCTTGGAAGAAGGGCACAAACCTTCCAGAGAATATCAACGAAGGCTGAACCCAAACATGAAAGAGGTAGTGAAGAAGGAAATGATCAAATGGTTAGATGCGGGAATCATCTTCCCCATCTCTGATAGCAATTGGGTTAGCCCTGTCCAATGTGTGCCAAAAAAGAGGGGAATGAATGTTGTACAAAATAAGAACAATGAGTTGATCTCAACTCGTACAGTCACGAGATGGCGGGTATGCATGGATTACCGGAAATTGAACACAGCCACCCGGAAGGACCACTTCCCCCTGCCATTCATTGACCTGGCCGGGCGATCGCACTTCTGTTTCTTGGATGGATATTCAGGGTACAATCAGATATCAATAGCCCCCGAAGATAGAGAGAAAACATCCTTCACTTGTCCGTATGGAATCTTCGCCTTTCGGAGAATGCCTTTTGGGCTTTGCAATGCACCGACAATATTTCAACGGTGCATGTTAGCCATTTTCACATACACGACGGAGGATATTATGGAGGTTTTTATGGATGATTTCTCCGTGGTGGGAGATTCATTCGAGGACTGTCTTTACAACTTAAGAAGAGTGCTCAAAAGATGTGTGGAGACAAATTTAGTGCTAAACTAGGAGAAGTGCCATTTTATGGTACAGGAAGGGATAGTCCTGGGGCATCGAGTGTCCAGTAAGGGAATTGAGGTTGACCATGCTAAGGTTGACATGATTGAAAAGCTACCACCGCCTACTTCAGTCAAGGTAGTAAGAAGTTTCCTTGGGCACGCCGGGTTCTACAAGCGATTCATAAAAGATTTATCCAAAATTGCTAGCCCATTATGCAAACTCCTTGAAAAGGATCACCCCTTTGTATTTTCTAATGATTGCAGGTTGGCATTTGAGGAGTTGAAGAAGAGATTGGTGACTGCACCCATCATTGTTGCTCCCAACTGGGAGAAATCGTTTGAGCTCATATGCGACGCAAGTGACTATGCCATAGGAGTAGTCTTGGGGCAGCGAAAGGATAAGCTGATGCACCCGATTTACTATGCAAGCATAACGCTAAGCGGTGCATAACTCAATTACACCGCGACTGAAAAGGAGATGTTGGCTGTTGTTTTTACATTCGACAAATTCAGGTCATACTTGATTGGCTCGAAAGTTATTGTTTACACTGACCATGCAACAATTAGGTACCTGATTGAAAAGAAGGAGTCAAAGCTATGCTTGATTCGCTGGGTTCTTCTGTTACAAGAATTCGATCTGTAGATACATGACAGAAAAGGGACAAAGAACCAAGTAGCTGACCATCTCTCAAGGTTGGAAGGCGATGAAAAGAAGGTAGAGGTTGAGGATATAACAGAGACATTCCCGGATGAACAGTTACTAGCAATGACAATGAAGGAGGAACCATGGTATGCTGATATTGCTAATTATTTAGCAAGTGGTATTGTACCTTATGAACTCTCCTCAATTCAAAAGAAAAAGTTCTTTCATGATTGTCGATATTATTATTGGGATGAACCTCTATTGTTTAAAATATGTGTAGATAACATAATTCGGCGGTGTATCCCCGAGAAAGATCAATATTCTATTTTACAGGCTTGCCATGCTTCACCATATGTTGGACACTTTGGAGGAATTCAGACAACATCTAAGGTGTTTGAGTTGGGCTTGTACTGGCTTACTCTGTTCAAGGATGCCCATGTTTGGGTTAAAAACTGCGATGAATGCCAAAGGACTGGCAACATATTTCGTAGACACGAGATGCCAATGACCACAATTCAAGAGGTGGAGATTTTTGACATGTGGGGGATTGACTTCATGGGGCCATTTGTCAGCTCGTATGGTAACAAGTACATATTGGTAGCAGTTGACTACGTCTCCAAGTGGGTCGAAGTAGTGGCTCTCCCGACCAATGATGCTAAAGGGGTAATAGGCTTTCTAAAAAAGAACATTTTCACACGTTTTGGTACCCCAAAAGCTATACTCAGTGATGACGGAACCCATTTCTACAATAGAGCATTCGCACGGCTGTTGGAAAAATATGGAGTTCATCATAAAGTGACCACCCCGTACCACCACAATTGAACGGGCAAGTTGAAGTGTCCAACAGGGAGATTAAAAGTGTCCTCACAAAAATAGTGAATGCAACAAGAACTGACTGGGCAAAGAAGTTGGATGATGCATTGTGGGCGTACCGCACAGCCTTCAAAACCCCAATTGGTATGTCACCGTACAACTTGGTATTTGGCAAGGCATGCCATCTCCCAGTTGAGCTAGAGCATAAAGCACTTTGGGCATTGCGGCAGTTGAACTTAGACATGGAGACAACAGGTACTAACAGAGTCACTGGATTACATGAGCTCGAGGAATTCAGGTTCTAGGCTTTTGAGAGTGCTAGATTATACAAAGAAAGGATGAAATTAATGCATGATAAGCACGTCTTGGATCGAAACTTCAAACCCGAGATCTAGTGTTGTTATACAAATTGAGATTGAGATTGTTTCCGAGTAAGTTAAAGTCCCGATGGTCAGGACCCTTCAGAGTGGTGCAAATGTTCTTAAGTGAAGCTGTCGAGATTGAATCAGAAGATGGGATAAATAAGTTCACAGTAAATGGGCAAAGGTTGAAACATTACCTTAGAATGGCTGAAGAAAAAGGGGATAGAGTGGTAATCACTTTGGAAGAGCCCAGTACGCGAATGAGGAGTGATGATCAAATGCTTGCGTCGTGTCGCGACGTTAAATTAGGTGTTGCGTGGGAGGTAACCCACGCGTGTTGTTGTTAGTGTGTTCATGTAACTTCATAAAAAAAAATGCCAGCACCGCGACCGCGGTAAACCGTGGTGGAAGGCAAACATTCTGCCTCAGATTTTA
Source organism: Nicotiana tabacum (assembly GCF_000715075.1). Classification (NCBI taxonomy): domain Eukaryota; kingdom Viridiplantae; phylum Streptophyta; class Magnoliopsida; order Solanales; family Solanaceae; genus Nicotiana; species Nicotiana tabacum. The sequence continues at coordinate 151,599,587 of NC_134097.1, read as the reverse complement.
CATCCCACCGCGACCGCGGTGGACAGCGGTAAACTGCGGTGAGGCGTGAACATTCTGCCTCAAATTTTTAAACCCACCGCGGTCGCGGTGGACCGCGGGGGTACCAGGTATTTTTAATTTTTTTTCTTTTCCGTTTTTCTTATTCTTTTCCTCTTCTTTTAATTTAATAACCCCCTATTTTAACAAAACCCTCCTTTACCAAATATCAAAACAACCGACACCCCCCCATTCTAATTCTTCATCTCCCTCTCTCCACAACCCTAACCCCCAAATCCCTTCTTCTTCTCCTTCTTCTTCACTCATACTAACATCCCCCACCTCCGTTCCTCTCACCCATTCTTCAACTAAGGTATGTACTTACCTCTCATCTCTCTTTTCTCTGGTTTTGTGTTGTATTGTGTTGTAGCTTATGTAGTTTTATGTTGATATGGTGTTGTAATTATTGGTAGATTTTTGTAGTTTCTTCTTGTTTTTCTATTTAAATTTTGTTTTTGACCATGATGGGTAAAAGGGCTGTTTATTTAATGTGATGGAACGGTGTTTTTGGTGGGTGATTGAATGAAGAAAGTGTGAAGTGTGTGGGTGTAGTAGCATATTTGATTTGGAAAAGTTTTGCTAGAGTCACATGGGCTGTGTATATGAAGAAATTTGTCTTGCCCACAAGGTGTTTGGGGAATTACCCCAATGGAGTTATAAGGAGCTAATGTAACATGGTTGTGGTGAAGTCTGAGTAACCACCCATAGTCACACAATTCACGCACTCACTAATAGGTGTTTCGTTGTATGACAGGTAAAATGAGTTCTTCCAGGAAGAGACGAAACACCAGGCCCTCCGCTAGTAGACTGGGAGGCTCCTCACGAGCTAGGAGCCAAGCCAGTGCACCTCAGTTCAATAGCACTCGATTTGTATCCAAATCAGCGGAGGATAGGTACAACCAGAAAGCATCTAATAAGTTGCAACATGAGGTGCACATTGATCGAACGACTTTGGAGGTAGAATGCCCTAATATTTTTAATGAGCTGAGGTGGTGTCAGTTGGACATCTTCTTTGAAGTACCGGATGAGGCTAATGTTCAGCTAGTAAGGGAGTTCTATGCGAACTTACCAGAACATGAGAATGGGGTTGTGACGGTGTGCAATACCCCGGTAAATGCATCCTCGACACCATCCGCAGGGTATACAGGCTGCCAATGTTCAGGGGAGAAGTTGATCCTTATCGTACTTTCAGCGATACATGGGTCTTGTGGGGAATTCTTCTTGATACTATCTGTGTGCCGGAAGGTGAACGCCTATGGATCACGCCCAAAATTACACTTAACTCCTATTGTCTGAATTGGGAGGCTAAGTGTTAGCTCACCATTGTCAACAGTCGATTGTTGCCATCCAGCGACACGACAGATGTCAATCTACCACGGGCGTCCGCAAACCACTGTTTCATGTCCCACAGAAATTTTGATGTGGCCCGGCTCATCCATGAAGAGATGTTCATCAGATCACTTGAGCTAATCAAGGGACACTACTTCCCTTCGCTGATCACCCGGCTGTGCCGTATTGCTAGAGTCCCTGAAGACCCTCGGGTTGATGGGCGATTGCCACTGAAATCCCCGTTCCGGGCGAAAAAAATTAAAATTGGACGAGAGCCGATGGTGAATGTTGATGACTCAGATGATGATTCAGATGATTCAGATGATGATGATGATGAGATAGCTGAGGTTCCTCCTCCTCCAAGAGTTGATGTGGCAGGCCCATCACAGCCACGCCGAAGCACCCGTATGACAGCTTTGGAATAGGAGATGGCTGGGTTGCATACCTCAGTCACTGATTTGGGTGCCCGTGTTGATGCGGTGGCTGAGAGGCAGGTAAAGTCGGAGAAGAAATTCTTGGGATGGTTGAGAGCTCTGGGACGTGCTTGCAATGTGAACCTAGACACCGTCTCCAATCAGGAGTAAGCTTCAGGGAAGTTCCTCAACCTTACTGTTCTTTAAATTTTTAAGCCATGGGGACATGTCTTCATTTTAAGTATGGGGTGGGGGATACTTCATTGTATGTTTGTAATTGTAATAATTGACTGTTTGATTTTGTTTGTTTTGTCTTGCTTTGATTGTTTTGATGTTAGAGTAATAGTTCATTAGGAAAGTTAAAATAGTAAGTGACTTGTCCCGACGACAGATCTCTTTCGGCGGGGTTCTTGAGGGACTAAGTCGAGAAAAAAAAAGTAAAACAATATTTTTTTTTGGAATATGGAGACTTTTCCTGATGACGGATCCTTTAGACAATTTTCTTGAGGGAAGTTAGTCTAGAGAAAAGACCAAAAAGACTTATTTATTTTTTTAGGTAGTGTAGTAACTCTCCCTTGATTTTTCTTTGGGCCACGGTTCTTTTCCAAGGGTTTAGCTTGAACCGACTATAGGTAGGTTTTGTTTATTTTTGTTCTTTGTTGTTTTTAGACTAGGACTAATGGGCTACAAGCTAAATTTGAAAAAAAAACCTTAGCGTTGATACACTTGAACACAATAAACACTAGAGTGTAACGCTTAGCTTCATTGGTTGAATCCTATTAAAGTGCCTTAAAATTGTATGTTTGCATCTAACTTGAACACTCAAAAGAGAATGTCTTGATAAACCAATCCGGAGTGAGTCATGTGCCATGTGTGTGTGAGTTTTTACTGTATTCCATGATTCACATTTGATGCCTAGAACTTGCCCTGTGTGTTTGCAAAGTGAAATTGCAGTTTCATTCAGTTTTAGAAGTGATATAGGCATTTCTTTGTTGAGCCAAACATATAAAGTAAACCCACCTGAATGCAATACATCTTAGTTAACCCCGTTGAGCTTATAAGCCTGTTTCTTTGGCAACCACATTGCGAACCTTACCTAATTATTTGAATAGTCTGCTGTTTGAACTCTTTTACCTCCCAATAAGCACTTGAATGGTATTAAAAATATGCAAAAGCAAAAGTGTGGGGTGGTGATATATTTTTTGAGTGGAACCATTGAGATAGAGAAAAGGTGCTGAATTTTGAAGCATAAAAGAAGAAGTACTACGAAAAAAAGAAAGAAGTTATAAATAATTATAGTGGTTGATAAGTGGTAGCTTGTACAAATTGCACCTAATGGATGAGGAGGTTTTAAATAAATGTGGTGGAGTGTTTGGTTGGTACAACTATGATCTTTAAGTTTAATGTACTTGTATTAAAAGTGCTTAGGGAAGTTAGTCATTATATCTAAATATATCCTACCCGTCCCTTAGCCTACATTACAACCAAGTAAGTCCTATTGATCTTAGATTGAGTGGGCTCACTTAGTAGAGTATTACACTACGGGCAAGCCTATGGTGCATCTTTGTGGCATGTGAATGTTCTTTTTGAGAGTGAACGAATTTTGTCTATCTTAGTTCCTAATTGTTCTAATTATCATTATATGTGGAACTGCTCTCTTGTGTGATGTGAGAGCATGTGATTCACAAAGGAAAGGTAAGTCTTGACTCTTGTATGTAGTGGTTTGAGTAAGTGCGAATTTTGCATGACACGAAAGGTTTGACTCTTGAGGTAAAGGTTGTTCACTACTAGGTGCAACTTTTGTAAAATGTTCATGGTGTGAGTCGTTAAGGGAAAAGCTTAGGGAAGGAATTTTGATGGAGTGTGGTGGATTGCTCGAGGACTAGCAATGATTTAAGTGTGGGGTGTTGATAGTAAGCTATATAGTTAATATTTACACCTTAATATGACCATGCTTTGTTGTTGTTTTATAGGTAAATTGCCAACAAAATGCTCTAAATAGTGTTCTTTTGTTTCGCAGGGAATATTATATGTGAGGAAGCAACATGAAGTATTTTGGAGGAGATAATATGAAGAAAACGCCCACTCGAGAAGTACCCGAGCACGAAGAAGTAGAAAATGGCCTGGGCAAGAAGTCCACCGTGACCGCGGTGAAACCGCGACAGATTAAAAAAGTGAGGCAGAAAGGTCAGCTCTCACCGCGGTTGACTGCGGTCTGCCGCGACCGCGGTGCACTGTTCACGCTGCTGGAAGTTTGGGGACCAAAGTGTAATTTCGAAGAAATTTTTGTAAAACCCTTATAAGCTTTAGAAACTCGCTCAAGATTGTTTTTAAGCTTGTTTTAGACTACTTTTGGAGGAAGAACAAGTGTGAGAAGATCAACCAAACATTAGAGTTTTTTTCTATCTCCTTTTAATTCTTGCAATTTTACATTATGAACAATCTAGTAGTTTTTTCTTATTTTGTTATGAGTAGCTAAACAATTATCTAGGGTTAATAGAACCAATTGTTGGTTGAAGTTTTGACTCAATTTGTTATAATCGAGCCGGAATTATTATATGATTGTTCAACTACGTTTTGTATGGTGATTAATTGAATGAGCCCTTGATTAATCGTGTCTAATTACCTTATATTGCTTGAGAAAGAATATTAGGTTAGACAGCTGTTGAACAACACCACTTTTGGGTAATTGAAGAGATTCATTACTTGAACTTAAAAGTGGGTTTAGAGATAACAAAACTTTGGTGGGATAATTTAGAGTTGCACACATATTGTCAGCTAGAGTAGTTCGAGAGAATGCTCTAGTAAATTATTGTAGTTGATCGAGAGATAATTACAATAACCCATAACTCTTAATCCTCATAGAGTATTACGGCGAGATTATAGCGAAAGAGTTAAGACCTAAACTAGCAATTGAGGAAATCACTGCCCTAGACCTTTTTACCATTGAATTATCTTTGCTTTAGCTTATTGTTGTTTTTAATAGTATTTGAAGTAGTTAAACAAAAACTCAATCTTTATTGATCAAAAAAATCTTGCATCTAGAAATTGGTTGAGTTGATAATAACATTGCCGAAGAGTGTAATAGATAGGTTAGTTCCCTAAGGATTCGACTCCGGACTTAAAACCGGATTATATTTGCAGTGACCGCTTTGTCTTTTAGAAGGTATAGTTGGGCGATCACTCCATTCAAAATCTTCATATTGTGATGACATTGTCTAGTCTTTCTATAATCGTTATAAAAGATGATTAATCATCTCCACATTGTCATTCCATTAGATTTAATTAATTAACTGTAACGCGTAAATAATCACTTTATCTTTGAACCAAAGCCACCACCTTCTTAATTAAGAATTGGTTTAATGAGGTTAATGTAAAAGATTTCCCCTAACAAACAAACATATGATGCCAAATTATGTTATTATAATACCAACAAGAAGAAGATATGACCCCATGCCTCATTTTCCATATCAATTTCCGTAGACAACTTTTCACATGCCAAGAAAAAACTTATTACTTTTGTTGGCCATGTGTGCTTATTTACAAAACAAAAGAGATTAATAATAAGAAGATTTAATCGAAAATTAAGACAACGAGGGCCCATGATATGTAGAATTTCCTAGAAGTCCCATCAAGTAGGAGCATCATTTTACTAATGGAATAAATAAATGAATAATACTAATAAAATATAAGATCTTCACCACCAAGAACTATATATGATAATTAAGTCTTGACAGTGACATCTTATATATAATTAAAGAGTTTAATTAACCAATATTTACTACGCAATTAAACTATCAAAATACCATATAAACTCAAAGGAAGACCCGTTTTATATGTTTAATTGAATTTAGTATTTCGGATACGCGATATGTAAGTTTTTACATGTGAAAAATTACTATAATTCCAATCAAATACAATGTCTTTTAAGTGCTAAAAGTATTAAAAATAAAATTCATCAAATTTAAATCCTACTATTTCTGTTTGAACATTTGAAGGATTCAAGAGCTTAAACAACAAATGCACAAGTATAAAATGTCATTTTTCTTGTAGAAAAAATAATACTACAAAAGAAGAAAATGTAGTACTAGTATCAGTGATATTCCAGAAAGACTCATAGTAAAAAGCATTTAATAATGAAAATGGGCACACTCCAAATTCATTTCAAATATCACCTGCATGTGTCTATTGCATCAAGAACATATTTAAAAAGCCACAATCAAAGGTTATCGTGGAATATATTGATGGATTATAATAAGAAGCGAAAGCAATCCCAGTATCAAAATCACATGTAATTTAGACAACTGGCATAAACGGGATTTTATGGGTTATCTTTTAGAGCGTGAACATATCCCTTCTATTACGTAAGTTTTTAGTTCCATAACTTCTCAATGGAATCTCCATCAATCCCAGTATCAAAATCACATGTAATTTAGACAACTGACATAAACGGAATTTTACGGGTTATCTCTTGGAGCGTGAATACATCTCTTCTATTACGTAAGCCTTCAGTCCCATAACTTCTCAATGAAATCTCCATCACCCGCACAATTTTGATCTTAAAACGTTCCACGATCTTCTACTTTGTTACCCCAATAATACCCGAAAATAACAATTTCGTGTGGGCGAAATTTCTAGGAAAAGGGCTGAAAATTCGGCCACCTCTTCTCCTTTTTTTCTAGGAGGAAAACCTTATTTATTTATAGCACAAGTTTTAAGGGTTAAAACCCTTTTCCAAAACGTGTTAGGTTTTCTTTTCCACTAGAAAAATGATTCCTTTATTTCCTATTATTTAGGCACAACAGAGACCACATAATTTAATTAACAAGACTTCCAATTATGGAATTAATATATAATTTTCGAAATTAATATCTACCATAACTAATTACGAATTATTCCACTAAAAATTCATAATTGCACTTCTTATTCAATTTCGAAATTCATCAATTAAATCTTATTTAACTCCCCATGTTAAGATTCAGATACTAATCAATTAAATTAAATTACTGACGATTTAATTTATCGATTATTTCCTTCAGATTTTCGCTTAACTTATTTCATGTATCAGATACAAAATCCACTGGCCGGGTTTACTCATGAAAACTTATAAGCTTTCATAAAGGTGTATCATCAATCTCTAAACCGAGACATGGATTCCATCAACTAACTATTATTTTGCCAATGTACATTATTATTATCCAATTTACCAGGAATATTGATCCACGAAAGAATCTCGCCTTTTAATAAATCAAAATAATAATAATATACATAGCTAATAATAATTATATCAAAATTAAGAGTACAAGTGTCACGACCCAAACCCGGACCCGGTTGTGATGTCGCCTCTCGTGAAGACAAGGCCAACCAACACTTCCCATTTTTCAATTTTTAACAGTTAAGCATTTAAGAAACGGTCAAACCATGATAAAATAAATCCAAAATAACAATGATAACATAAATACGCGGAAGAACACCCATACACAGCCCTAACCTGTCACGCCCTGAACCTGGGCCTGGACGTAATACGACACTCGGTGCCTGACTATATGTGACCGAGTGAATCAATTGGCTGGCTGATTCAGCATGTGATATCATAACATACTGAATGCGGAAGATAAATAACACATGCTGATATATTGAAAGTCTGAATGATATAAATCAAAGTGCGGAAATACTATTACATTTCTTAAATCTATTTGTAGCCAACATAACTTAATGTTAAAAGCCTGTGACTCTTTCTAACTATTACTCTAGTCTATGAAGCCTCTAATTTGTACTGAAAACACTGACTGTCTGAAAATACTGAAGATTATAGTAATGATAATGCTCCGAAAGAACTGGGGATCACCAAATAGCTGGTACGAGAATCCTAGCGCTCTGAATCATCAACCTGTAAATCATTACCTGCATCGTGAGATGCAGGCCCTAGGCAAAAGGGACGTTAGTACATTTGAATTGCACTGGTATGTAAAGCAACTGAAAGAAAGAATTATAAATGCTGAAACTGAAACTAAGCTGATAATTGAGAATTGATAATTGATCATTATAATGATAACTAATAAATGAAATGATAACTAATAACTGATAACTGGACTGATAACTGATAACTAAACTGATAACTAATAATTGAACTGAAAGAAAGTAAGGATATGAACACTCCCTCTTCTGAATCATGAACAACCTATTTATCTGAATATTAAACTGCGGCCTCAGGCCCAATATATATATGTGCACAAACTGCGGCCTCGGGCCCAAGTATACGTATACATAACTGCGACCTCAGGTCTAAAATGCATAAAGCATAAACTACGACCTTAGGTCCAAAGATGCATAAAGCATAAATTGCGTCCTCAGGCCCAAATACAAGTGTTCAACATTCAGGGATTTAAAATCAGGCACTAAGAATCATACTGCAATATATGATAGTTAAATACTGAATCACACTGTGTTACATGATACTGGAATACTGGATCACACTGACTTACATAATACTGGAATACTGAATAGGACTAGACTGAGACATATATTCTTGAACCGATTATGTAAACTGAAACTTCAACTATTTATGGCATACTGAGTAACCTATACTAAGACTTGGGGCATCAAACCCAAGTCTATATTGAATACGCACTGAGCTCACAACGTTCAGAATAAAAGTCATGAACGAGTTATGAAGCTAAAGAATAGAAGTTCTATAACTATTCAAAGAACTAGGCTAAATTATATTTCTGAGGCAATTAGTAACGTCGTAAAAGAAACGTAATGTAGGGAGAATCATTAAAATTCCCAAACATAGAGAGTTAGCCTCATATACCTTAATTTCCTGCTCTTGAGTGTATTACAACATTTGCCAACCCTTTTAACTTTAATCTATATCAATACAAGTCAAAGGGATTCCATATTAGCAATAATACTTATGTTTTGGTTACTTAGGCATTCTCTCAAACACTTGGGGGCGTAAAGCTTCATAGTCCTTATTAATGGTATTTCTACACCCAATAACCCATTCTCTTACTTCTAGATAAATTTTAAAGTCTCAAATGGTTATAATCAACATTATTCTTTTTCACCCATAAGGCAAATAACACCCTTAACCAACAATCAACAATCAATAACCCAAACCTATAACCGTTCATGCTTTTCTATCAAACCCATCAACTCATATCTCATGAACTAGATTTTGTAATCATTAATTCAATGATAGAATCAATTAGAGGGTGAAGATATTACCTTTTTGACGTTCAATCTTCTTGAATTTGAGTTCTAGGGTTTCTTCTCTAAAAAACGATGTCCCAATAGAATATCTAATGATATGGATGGTTTACCCATGTTAATAAGATGTTGGGAAATTGAAATTAACTTAGAATCACCATTAAAACTTACCTTGGGTGGTGGAGGGACCCTTAAGGAGTTAGGTTTTTGAGAGCCTTCCTTTCTAGAGCAAGTTTTTATGTTTTGGAGATGTGGGGGACGAAATAGGGCTAAAAAAATGACTTCCCAAGTCACCCACCCCATCCCAGTTGGCGCGACCATGGTCCCGACCGCGGTAAATTGCTGGGACATTGCCTCACCACCGCGGTCGCGGTAAAAACACGGCAGGACCACGATGGTTAAACACTATTCTGTAAAACGAGCATAAATATTTACACAGAGCTCCATTTGGGTCCACAATTTATAGTTAGAAAGCTGTTTCAAAGACCTACAACTTTCATGCTTTGAGTTTTCCAAAATTCCTTACACATTTTCACTAAAACCTACTGAAAGACGGACCTTCTGCAAACTTAGTCGATTTTGTCGAATCTTATGCACCTCACTTTCCATCTTGATTTTGAAACAACTATTTTCACCCATAATCATCCCGATAGGACTTCACATGTTCAAAATATATCCTTACTACTCCTTTAACTCATTCATACCTTTTAGGGGGTGTTACATAACCGGGGTGTCACTAGTCATGAGCATCTATAAGTCATAATACAATTCTGCTAAATCCATAACTAGTACAACTGTCTGAAGGGAAATAGAAGCGATAAAGAAGTAGAGACACGGGGTTGCGAACGTCAAAAACTACCTCGTAATCTCCAAAACCCACCTGAAGCTGGAGGAATCAACACTCGGGAGCGGAACTAGCTACGCCTGAATCTGCACATAGGGGTGCAGGGAGTAAAGTGAGTACTCTAACTCAGTGAGTAACAAATGTAAATAACGACTGAAAGTAAGAAAACACGTAAGGCATAAGACATTCTATAATGAAGCAGTAAAACCATTTAAACGCAGAAAAACAGTGGAAAGTCAAGCAAATCCTCCTTCAACAAGTAAACAAGTAATTGACAGGTAATTAAGGTAAAGTAAACAAATAGAAGTTCGCCTCTCGGGCCAGTATCAACAAATCCACCCCTCGGGCAATATCTCAGAACAATACCAGCCCCTCGGGCTCAATCTCACATCACAATGGCTACCCGCGCTCACTGGGGGTGTGCAAACTCCTGGAGGGGCCCCTTATGGCCCAAGTGCAATAACAAGCCATCTCGTGGCATCGATCTAGGCCCTCGGCCTGATATCAATCAAGCCACCTCGTGGCGTACATATCTCAGGCCCTCGGCCTCATATCAGTATTAGTGTTTCCTCACAACATAGGCCCTCAGCCTTACTCAGTCAAAAATCATCACAAGCCTCTCGAGCAATAGTAAAACACTGTTTCTCAGCCCAAACATCATTTAAGTATTAAAATTGAGTAAATATGGTTGAGTAGTAAAATAGTGGAAAATAACATGACTGAGTTCAAGTATAAAGTCAAAACAGTGAGGAAATATAAATAAAAATTCCCGAAGGATTCAAATAGTTGGCCCTAAGCCCAAATATGGCATTCAGCCCAAATAATGATGATAGCAAATAGTTTTCAATCAAATACGCAGTAAAACTATCAACCGGGACGGACCAAGTCACAATCCCCAATAGTGCACGACCCCACGCTCGTCATCAAGCGTGTGCCTCACCTCAATATAGCACTATGATGTGCAGTTCGGGGTCTCAAACCCTCAGAGCATCATTTACAATCATTACTCACCTCGAACCGGCTAAATCTCTAGCTCGCGATGCCCTTGCCCCTCGAATCGGCCTCCACGCGCGTCAAATCTATCCAAAATCAGAACTAGTACGTGAACATATGCTAAGGGAACAAAGCCCAAACGAAAACAATCAACAAAGGGCACAAATCCCAAAATTACCAAAACTCGACCCCCGGGCCCACATTTCGAAATTCGAAAATTTTTACAACAACGGATTCCTTATCTCCCCACGAGTTCATATATACCAAGAACATCAAATTCTATCCACAAATGACCCTTCAAATCCCAAATGTTTGGTCTCCAATTTCAAGCCCTAGTTCTTCAATTTTAGGCTTAGATTCTATGATTTTCTAGGTAAAATTCACATAATAATCGAGTTTTAAGTCCAAAAATCTTACCTCCAACGATTCCCCTTGAATCCCTCTTCAATCTCCTTCAAAAAACTCCCAAAATGACCAACTATGGAGGAAATAAACCCAATCCTCGCGGACAAGACGAGTTTAAAAACATTTCTACCCAGGCATATTTTCCTCTTCGCGAACGCGGTCAAACCCTCGCGTTCGCGAAGCACAAACTTACTTTGACCAACTTTTCCTCTATGCGAACACGACATGACCATCGCGAACACGATGCTTCCTCTACCTTACCCTTCGCAAATGCGCTCACCCTTCCGCGAACGCGATGAACACTTGACCTCGAACTCATCTGACCCAAATTCCTCTACGCGATCGTGAAGACCTTCTCGCGAACGCGATGCACCACTTCCTAGCCCTCCGCGAACGTGAAGCCCTTCTCGCGAATGCAAAGGTTTAATCCTTGCCTCCTTCAACTACCTCATCGCGAACGCGAGGCTGCACTCGCGAACGCGAAGGGTAAAATCTTTACAACAGTTGAACAAATTTTCTACAATTTTCTAACTCCAAAAATGATCCGATAGACCACCCGAAACTCACCCGAGGCCCCCGGGACCTCAACCAAAGGCACCAACATATCCGAAAACCTTATTCAAACTTGTTCCAATCACCAAAACACCTCAAACAACATCAAATCACCCAAAACACATCAGATTCAAGCCAAGCTTTCTAAAATTTTCCGAATTATGCTTTCGAACAAAAACCCAACCGAACCACGTCCGAATGACCTGAAATTTTGCACACATATCCCAAATGATACAACCGAACTATTGCAACTCTCGGAATTCCATTCCAACCCCTATATCAAAATTCCGCCTATCAATAGGAAATCGCCAAAATATCAACTTCGCCAATCCAAGCCTAAAACTACTCCAACCCTTTAAACCCATTCCGATCACACTCCTAAGCCATAAATCACCCCCCAAAGCTAACCGAATCATCAGAACTCGCATCCGAGCCCTCTAACATATAAGTCAACATTCGGTTGACTTTTCCAACTCAAACTTCCTTAAAAGAGACTAAGTGTCTCAAACCTTACTAAAATCATTCCGGATTCGATCCGACCAACCCGATACCATAAAACACGGATAATGAAGCATAAAGAAGCAGAAATGGGAGAAATGGAGCGGTAACTAATGAGACGATTGGTCGGGTCGTCACAATAAGTACATTTAATGGCTAGAGAGTTTATTTTATTATGTTAGTATAAAATACTTATCTCTACCTGGTCCGTTAAATACATACAAAATGTACTAGTACAAGAAATTGGAATTAAACCATTCCCATAATCAAGATAAATTATATTTAATCTTGTGCTAAAATCATCCATGATGATTTGTCTAATTCCATCATTAGATTGTGAACTCTAACTTTATACTTATAAGAACCGATGAATTAATCTTATGTGTATAAGATAAACTCTATATACTAAATCATCTACTATATAAGTAAAGGACACAGACTAATATAAGATCTATTTAAAACTTTATTAAAATTGAATAAATAATTATTTCATAATAAATACTATATCTAAACCAAACCTATGGTTAATAGTATATATCCCAACAATCTCCCACTTAGACTTTTAACCATGACAATTATTAGAATATACTATATCCAAATGCATGGTTAATAGTATATGCCCAAACAATCTCCCCCTTAGACCCATAAACATGCATCTACAACTTTCTTAGGCATTCTTTTACATGACTATTAAAAGTCTTCACCAAATAAGATTTTGTTAAAGAATCTTGCCAAGTTATATATGATGCAATATTTGTCTAGTAGTACTTTGTCGTAACTATCTAGTTTGGTATTAAACTCTTCAGAGATCCTGTTATCGAAACTATCCCAAGAGTGTACACCGAACTATGATTTTCTTTAGCATTCTCCCACTACGACGAAGTACTACTAATACTACCTTCATTACCTTACGACATTGAAATATTAGTGACTTCTTACTATAGTGTTCAATGTTCAAACATCACTCTCATTCGATAAAGGCATATCATGTCTATTAACGTTCTCCCACTACTTAATTGCAATGGAACGTCAATTCCGACGTGTGGGTGTTGATGTTCTTGAATGTCAATTGCCTTATTTTCTTTAGGACAATGAAATAAAACTCCATTTGTTTTCTTGGATATTCAATAAATATGCATCTATCCATTCTTAGTTCCAACTTACATATACGCTTTCCCTTTCAGCACATATGCGGGACAATCCTATATCTGAACATGCCATGGACTGAGCTTACATTCAGTCCACAGTTCTATAGATGTCCCAGGTACTAACTTAGAAGGAACTAAATTCAGAATGTAATTTGCAATTTCTAGGAAATATTCCAAAAACAAATAAGGCAATCTGAATAACACATCATTAATCTATCCATGTCCAAAAGAAACTTATTTCTTCTTTCTACCACACCACTCTATTATGGAGTTTACAGTGTAGTCAATTGAGATGTAATCCATTATTCTAATAAGTAACAAAAGAAAAAAGAACTCTTTGGAGAGGTGCTCGCTACTACAATCAAATTGCAGTAACTTAATATATTTTTTTGGTGCTTCTACGTTTCAAGTCTTAAAAACCTTGAATTGCTTAAATTATTAAGATTTACGATGCATCAAATAAATATATTAATATTTTGAGTAATCATTTATGAACGCCACAAAATACTTAAAATTATCTCTTACGAGTATGTTCATTTAACCATACAAATCAGAAGAGATTCATTCTAGCTTATCACTAGCTTTATTTCCTTTTGAAGAGAAACATCCTTAGTCAAATTTCCTTCCAAACAGGATCCACAAGTTGGTAGTACCTCTACTTTCAATGAACATTAAAGTCCATCCTTAACCAACTTGAGATCCTATCCAGATTAATATGACTTAGACAAAAGTGCACAAATAAGTTTTACTCAATTTTGAAGAACATATTCTCTTATGAGGTAGACTAATATTATTCTGTTCAGGAGAGACATTAATATACAATAACAAGGTCATGCATTCATGTACCACAAGAGATAAAATATTTATCAGTCTCAATAACTCAAGAGTTATTCAAAAAATAAAATAAATATCCATCTCTTATTTTGCCCAGAAATCGGAATTAAATTCCTTCTAACAAAAAGTACATATATTGCATCCTTTAAATTAATGTCTTATCAATAAAAGAAAATTTTGACAAATAATACGACAAATTGCATAAAGTCATTGTAGAGTTGAGGTAAAAATATTAAATAGATCATAATAAGTCAAAATACTAAATAGTAAAATTCAGTCGGCTTTCAATATTTATATACATACATGCATCTCGAATAGTAAATATCAATGGGAAAAGAATCATTCATGCAAAGTATATTATATAATGCAAAAATTATACAATCCAAAAATAAATAGAACCAACTCATATGGAGAGTATACTAATATTTCCAGTCAATTGTATATAACCTTTTAGTACAAAATTTTAAACACACTACACATATATGTCGTGCATCTTGAATAGCAATTTCGATGGGAAAAGAACTACTCATGCAACATGCATATGTAATGCCAGATTATTCGCTCCAATAATTAAAACAGACCCAACTCAGATGGAGAGTATACTGTTAATTTAAGTCAAGTGAACATCATAATTAATAGCTCTAGTTCCATTGATCCAACATGTATACTCAGATGGAGAGTAAGTACACGATATCAATTACTAGTATTTCACTTAGTAAGCTTATAATAAATTTATCCGATATGGAGAAAGACCTAAAGTCAACGCGTAAATTTATTACTCACTTGAAATTAATAGTGGAAGACCATAGAAATATATTTCTATCACCACTTAATCATGATTGTATTTGAGTTACAAAATTGATTCAACCCTTTAAACTCAGATAGAGAGTTAATACAGGTTATCAATAACTAGTAACTACATCCAGTGAGTTCATAATAAATTTATCCGATATGGAGGAGGACCTAATGTCAACGCGTAAATTTATTATCTTACTATAAATAAAAAATAGAGACAATAGGGGTTGATTCCTATCACCACTCTATCACAACCATGAACTTTTCTCTGAGGATTAAGTTTCATAATTTAAAAAAATGCTCAATACACCATTTAAAAAGTCTTAAAATGCTAAAATTAATGTTTTTTACTACTTAGCAATGAGTGTTGTTTACTGGGTTATTTCTGATAAACCTACCAAATTTCAGATCAATCGAAGATCGTTAAAATCACAATCTCCAAAAATTGCGACCAAATTTAAAATATTACCATTTTAAGCATTTTTTTAAGAATTTACAATATGACCTACATTCTTATCATATACCAATTCATGTCAAATTAATATGTGTTATCATGTTCCAGATTAGACATAAATAAAATAATACTAGAAAGAATGACTTTTCGTATGTAAATCACATTTTAATCCGCGAAACCTCCAAAAAACTCATCTAAATGATCCCGAATCGTCAAAATACGATGTGATTCACTGCATAACAGTGAGTTCTTCTTAGCTGATCGTTTCCAATGTTCCTACCAAATTTCAGGTCATTCGAAGATTGTGAAATTCACGATCGCCAAAAATTTGACCAAATTCGAATAAATTATTTTTGGCGTATTTAGGATTAAATCCATGTAATTTGCATTCTCACTATTTATCATATCAAGTTAAATCATCATGTTTCTGATTTAACAAAAATATAGCCGATATATAAATTTTTCATATTTATAACAAATTCAATTTAATAAACTGCTTGAAAACTTATCTAACCAACCTCAAAAGCCGAAAAACAGCATGATTCACTGCAGAGCAGTGAGTTTTTCTCACTAGATCGTTTTAGATGAACCTACCAAGTTTCAGGTCAATCAGAGTCCGTCAAATTCATGACCACCAGCCTGTAACCAATCTCGGAGAATAACTGTTTTAAGCAATTTCTTGAATTAAAATAAATATGATATTGATTTCCATTCTCTTTATAATTATACTATGAGCTCAAGGTATATATTATATTCTTCCTATTTCTAGGATACATAATATCTCCTTTTGCAATAAATTATCCTTTTATTAAATACACAAGAACCTAAGATATTATATTTTCTCCCATTCAGCGAAAAACTTAATATCTCTTCTCATGGGTGGAGTTGATCTCACTAGTACCCAAAGATAAAACTCTTTTTCTAATTAAGAACCTCCATCACTAATGTAGATTTATCAAGGATAATTTTCACATGGTACATTAAGCAGATTTTAATGACTAAAACAAATAGATCATTTTGTGGATCCTACTTATTAATCATAACGCTCAATCCATGAATAGATACAATTTCACATGTACAAATTTATTAATAATTTTTATGAGTTCAAATAAGCAAACAACTTTAGTGATAACTATTTATTACTCACAAAATTCTTAATTTATGAGCGAAGATACATGTAGCTCATTGTGATGACCCAAAAGGTCATCACTTATTTTAAAAATAAATTTTGTGTTCCGAGGCCTTAAAACCCTCTTTCAGGCTCACCTCGATTTGCGTGCGCAGTCTGGGCGCATAGTCGGAAAGCCATTATGTGAAAGTCAATGAAAAACGATGAATTTTGCCTTTAAAATGAGTTTAAGCTGACTTCGGTCAATATTTTGGGTAAACGGACATGGACCCGTGATTTGACGATCCTGGAGGGTCTGTAGGAAAATATGAGACTTGGGCGTATGCCCGGAGTCTGTGAGGTCATCACTTGTTTTAAAATAATTTTTGTGTTCTAAGGCCTTAAAAACCTCTTTTAGCATCACCTCAATTTGCGTGCGCAGTCCGGGCGCGTAACCGGAAAGCCTAGATATGAAAATCTGTGATAAATGATAAATTTTGACTGTAAAATGAGCTAATTTGACTTCGGTCAATATTTTGGGTAAACGGACCTTGACCCGTGATTTGACGGTCCCGGAGGGTCCATAGGAAAATATGGGACTTGGGCATATGCCCGAAATCGAATTCCGAGGTCCCAATCCTGAGAAATGAATTTTCAAAGAAAATTATTTTCTGAAATTGTTTAAAGAAATTTGAAATAAAATTTGATTAGAACATGATGGTATCCGGCCCGTATTTTGGTTCCGGCGCCCGGTACAAGTCT
This sequence comes from Nicotiana tabacum, assembly GCF_000715075.1. Lineage (NCBI taxonomy): Eukaryota > Viridiplantae > Streptophyta > Magnoliopsida > Solanales > Solanaceae > Nicotiana > Nicotiana tabacum. The sequence continues at coordinate 151,582,204 of NC_134097.1, read as the reverse complement.
TATATATGATTTAAGACATTTCTGTAAAATTTGGTGATAAACGGATGCCATTTGATGTGATTAAGACCTAAATTGCTAAAGTTGATGTTTTAAGAAGTTTGAGAAAATTCTATGATTTTGAGGTTTAATTCGTTGTTATTGAGGTTAGGCGAAATGGCTTCCTAGCCACTTAAACTTGTCGGGTTTTTTAAAGCCGATACATAAACTTATAACTTTCCCATTTGAACACTCGAACTCATTTTTTCCATAACTAATAAACACATCTGACCATTGACCATGTGCGCGTGTATTACACATACACATACGTGTCCATCCAGTCAGCAAATGACCAATGGATGTCTTACACGTAAGGGCACGAAAAGTCAAGCAGCAACTCCTTCTCTTTGACTGCTTTAGCGTTCTTCTTCATTAACCATTTCAAGCTAATTCCAACACCCCTAGCAACAGAAGAATGCCTATCTCTGCTACGCCTATCTCTGCTCCTTTTTCTTCCCTACGACATAGTGATGAACGACAAAGAAGCAGATCAATTACAATGCAGTAGAAACAGAACAAAATGAGTCAAACGAAAAAACAGTTTTAAATATAAATTAATATCTTCTGACAGTACCAACATACACCTAGATTTTGAATGCAATTCTTTCAGCAACATCTCTCTTGAAGATGAAAACACAAACCCGGAAAATCACCCAAACTTCATCCCCATCTCAGCACAAGACAAAGAAAGACTATACCAACCATGACAACAATCCATCATCATCAAGCTGCTTGGGAAGAAGTTAGGGTACATCGATTAAGGGACAAGCTTCATCGGAAGATCTAAATTTAATAGATCTAGGTAATGATTTCTATCTCATTTCCACCATTTTCACGGTCTAAAAAATGAAAAAAAAATTGAAAATGGAGCTTCAGATTTTTAAAAATGGAGGAAGGGGGTATTTTGTACTGTTGGGCGTTGGGAAGGGGGTTTTCACGCTCCTGTGCGTCGTGTTCCTCACGCGGGCTGCTGATTAGGACCAACTGACGCCACATGGGCATGGTCAATGGTCAAATGTGTTTATTAGTTATGGAAAAAATGAGTTCGACTGTTCAAATGGGAAAGTTATAAGTTTATGTATCGGCTTTAAAAAACCCGACAAGTGTAAGTGGCCAGGAAGCCATTTCGCCTTGAGGTTATTTCGGTGATTTTATTACACGAATAACTTCGTAGGATGTTTTTGAGGTTGTGTGTATATTTGGATGGGAGCCCCGAAGGCTCGGGTGAGTTTTGGATAGGCTACGAGGTGAATTTGGAAAATTGCAGAAACTTTTGCTGGTATGCCTAGGCCTGCAGGCTTCGCATTTGCGAAGCCTGGCTCGCAAATGCGAGCTCGCAAATGTGAAGGCTGGATCGCATTCTCTCACAAATGCGAGATCCTCTTCGCAAATGCGAAGATCCCATTTTCCTGAAGGGTTCGCAAATGCGAACCCTGTTTTGCATTTCCCAAGCCAACAGAGGTCGAGGTTCGCAATTGCGAACCCCTGTTTGCAATTTTCATACCTGAGACCTGCAACTTTTATACTTAGCCAATTTGAAAACTGATTTTTCATATTCCCTCAAACATAAACACACTTAGACGATTTTTCAAAGATTCCTTCTTTTCCAAATCAATTGTAAGTCATTTTTAACTAGTTTTCTTCAATCATTAACATCTTTTGACATGATTTCAACTTCAAATCAATAATTTTCATGGGGGAAATTGGGTGTTTTGGGTAGAACCTAGGTTTTTCAAAAATTGGGGATTTAGACCTCGATTTGAGGTCCGATTTCAAAAAAAATCATATATTTGGGTTCGTGGGGGTGGAATTAAGTAATTTGTGACTAGATACGAGCGTATTGGTGGTGGAATCAAGGGTAAAGCTATAATCGAACCTTGAATTATGTTCATGGCATCGAGGTAACTGTTCGGTCTAACCTTAGCTTGAGGAATTAGGAGTTGAGTCCTATTTGCTATTTGCTTCTTGTTGAGTACGACGTATAGGCATGGTGACGAGTATCAATACATTAGTGTCGAGCATGACCGTGAGTCTTAAATTGATACTTGTTGTATTCTTGAATGTTACTATGGTTGAAATAGTGAGTAAATCCTTGATATTGAGCAAAGACTTAGTTTGTTTATTGTGGAATCTACTTATGATTGAGAAATGGTGATGATTGAGATGAGTAGGAGTTGAGTTAAGATTGGTTATAGCTGATTCTCCTTGCCGGGACGTATATACTTGTACTGTTGAGTTCCCTTGCTGGGATAGTGTAGTCTATTGTTGATCCCTTGCTAGGACGATTAATTACGATTATTGTTGACTGTATATTTGGAATGGGTTGCACGCCGCAACATTATATATATATATATATATATATATATATATATATATATATATATATATATATATATATGGATCGGGTTGTACGCCGCAACAGATATTATATTGGATTGGGTTGCACGCCGCGATAGATATTATATTGGTTCGGGTTGCACGCTGCAACAGATATTATGACGAGAACACGCGCTTCCTTATCCACCACTCAGCAGCCCGAGCCCCCAGCAACAGCTCCCACGAGGGGCAGAGGGCGAGGGCGAGGCTGTGCTAGAGGCTGAGGTAGGGGCAGAGCTCAGCCCCGAGCAGCACCAGTGGCGGAGCCTCAGGTTGACATTGAAGAGGAGGTTTCGGCCCCAGCAGTTCCGGTGGGCCCAGCTCAGGTCCCAGAGGGGTTCATTGCTACCCTAGTTCTTCAGGATGCTCTGGTTCGATTAGTGGGCCTCATGGAGAGTGTCACCCGAGAAAGCTTGCTTCTTGTAGCACCAGCCGTCTCTCAGGCTAGAGAAGGGGCTCAAACTCCTGCTACTCGTACTCCGGAGCAGGTAGCTCCCCAGATTCAGACTTCAGCGGTTTAGCCAGTTAGAGTAGTTCAGCCGGGTATGGTAGCTTAGACAGGCGAGGGAGCAACTATGTCTGTCAATGCTTTGTGGAGGCTGGATAGGTTCACCAAGCTCTTCACATCTACTTTTAGCGGTGCATCTACTTAGGATCCCCAGGATTATCTAGACAGTTGCCATGAGGTTTTCAGGAACATGGGTATTGTTGAGACCAATGGGGTAGATTTTGCTACATTTCACTTGTCTGAATCCGCCAAGACTTGGTGGAGGGATTTTTGCTTAGCTAGACCAGCCGGATCGCCAGCCTTGACTTGGGAGCAGTTCACACAGCTATTTCTGGAGAAGTTTCTCCCCATTACTCAGAGAGAGGCCTATCAGAGGCAGTTTGAGCACCTCCAGCAGGGTTCCATGACGGTTACCCAGTATAAGACCAGGTTCATCGACTTAGCTCGCCATGCTCTTGTCATACTTCCTACCGAAAGAGAGAGGGTGAGGAGGTTTATTGACGGTCTTATTCAGCCGATTCGTTTTCAGATAGCTAGGGAGGTTGGGAGTGAGATTACTTTTGAGGAGGCAGCCAATGTGGCCCGTAGAGTTGAGATGGTTCTGTCGCAGGGAGGTGGTCATGGGTTGGATAAGAGGCCCCGTCATTCAGGTAGATTCAGTGGTGCCTCGTCTGGAGGCAGAGATTCGTATGGTAGAGGCCATCCTCCTAGGCCCTTTCAGTCAGCTCTTCAGGTTTCTCACGGTGCTCCAAGCGGCCGTGGTACTCACATGTAGTATTCTGATAAGCAGCCCTACAGTGAACTACCAGCTCATATCAGTGCACCGCCGCTCCATAGTTTTTGGGGTGGTCATTCGGGTCACTAGGGTCAGTCTCAGTTTCCTCAGCCATAGCACTCGGGTGGATGTTTTGAATGTGGTGAGTATGGTCATATCAGGAGGGCTTGTCCGAGGTTAGTGGGTACTCAGTCATAGCAGCAGGGTTCCCGTGCTATGGTTCAGGCACCAGGTGTTCCATAGACCGCCCAACTAGCTAGAGGTGGGGGTAGAGGTGCTAGAGGTAGAGGTAGAGGATTTAGAGGTAGAGCTCAGACTGCCAGAGGTGGAGGCCAGCCAGCTGTAGGCTGTCCTAGAGAGGTAGTCCAGGGTAGTGTGGCCCAGCCCCAATGATATGCTCTTCCAACTAGGCCCGAGGCTTCAGATGCGGTTATCACAGGTACTATTCTGATTTGTGATATAGATGCTTCAATGTTATTTGATCCAGGGTCTACTTACTCGTATGTTTCATCGTATTTTGCACTGTATCTGGTCATGCCTAGTGATTCACTGAGTGTTCCTATTTATGTGTCTAGACCGGTGGGTGATTTTATTGTAGTTGATCTAGTCCATCATTCTTGTATCGTGGTGATTGGGGGTCTTGAGAACTTGTGTAGATTTGTTGCTTCTAGACATAGTTGACTTTGATGTTATATTGGGGATGGACCGGTTATCACCTTACCACACTATCTTGGACTGTCATGCCAAAAATGTGACCTTAGCTTTACCGGGTATGCCTCGTTTATATTGGAGAGGGACTCCTGGTCATTCTACCCGTAGTGTTATCTCGTATGTGAAGGCTCATTGTATGGTCGAGAAAGGGTGTTTGGCCTATTTGGCCTATGTTCACGATTTTAGTGCTGAGGTTCCCTCTATTGATTCTGTTCCCGTTGTTTGTGAGTTTTTGGAGGTATTCCACTGCAGATCTGCTAGGGATGCCATCCGATAGGGATATTGACTTCTGCATTGATTTAGCTCTGGACACTCAGCCCATTTCTATTTCGCCGTATCGCATGGCCCCGCCGGAGTTGAAAGAATTGAAAGAGTAGCTGCAAGACTTGCTTGAGAAGGATTTCATTAGACCCATTGTTTCGCCTTGGAGTGCGCCAGTGTTGTTTGTTAAGAAAAATGATGGTTCGATGAGAATGTGTATTGATTACCGGCAGTTGAACAAGGTTACAATCAAGAATAAGTATCCATTGCCGTAGATTGATGAGTTATTTGATCAGCTTCAGGGTGCCAAGGTATTTTTGAAGATTAACTTGAGATCTGGCTACCATCAGTTGAGGATTAGGGCATCCCATGTCCCTAAGACAACTTTCTGCACTCGGTACGGGCATTATGAGTTCTTGGTTATGTCATTCGGGTTGACGAATGCCCCAACAACTTTTATGGATTTGATGAACTGAATGTTCAGGCCTTATTTGGATTCATTCGTGATAATCTTCATTGATGATATTTTGATATATTCGCGCAGCCGGGGGGAGCACGAGCAACATCTTAGAGTGGTTCTTTAGACTTTGAAGGATAGTCAGTTATATGCTAATTTCTCGAAGTATGAGTTCTGGTTGAGTTCAGTTGCATTTTTGGGTCATGTTGTATCAGCAGAGGGTATTCAGGTTGATCCGAAGAAGATTAAGGCAGTCAAGAACTGGCCTAGACCAGCATTAGCCACAGAGATTCGGAGTTTTTCGGGATTGGCAGGCTACTATCGTCGGTTCGTGGAGGGGTTCTTATCTATCGCAACCCCGATGACTAGGTTGACCCAGAAAGGTGCCCAGTTCAGATGGTCGGACGAGTGTGAGGCGAGCTTTCAGAAGCTTAAGACAGCTCTGACTACGGCACCGGTGTTGGTTTTGCCCACAGGTTTAGGGCCTTATACGGTTTATTGTGATGCATCTCGTATTGGACTTAGAGCGGTGTTGATGCAGGATGGAAAGGTCATTGCCTATGCTTCACGGTAGTTGAAGATTCATGAGAAGAACTATCCAATTCATGATTTAGAGTTGGAAGCCATTGTTCACGCATTAAAGATTTGGAGGCATATCTGTATGGCGTGACATGTGAGGTGTTCACGGATCATAAGAGTCTTCAGTATTTGTTTAAGCAAAAGGAGTTGAATTTGAGGCAGAGAAGGTGGTTTGAGTTGTTTAAGGATTATGATATCACTATCTTATATCATCCGGGGAAGGCTAATGTGGTGGCCGATGCTTTGAGTAGGAAGTCAGCCAGTTTGGGTAGTCTTGCTTCCGTTCGGTGAGACACCGCTTGCTTTGGATGTTCAGGCTTTGGCCAATCGGTTTGTGAGGTTGGATATTTCTGAGCCTAGTCATGTATTAGCTTGAACGGTTGCTCGTTCTTCTTTATTGGAGCATATCCGTGATCGGCAGTATGATGATCCCCATTTGTATGTCCTTAGAGACACGGTGCAGCGCGGAGGTGCCAAGCAGGTTACCTTAGATGATGATGGAGTTTTGAGATTGCAAGGTCGAGTTTGTATGCCTAATGTGGATGGGCTCCGAGAGTTGATCTTAGAGTGGTCCCATAGCTCCCAGTACTCTATTCATCCGGGTGCCGCAAGAAGTATCAGGATTTACAGCAGCATTATTGGTGGCATAGAATGAAGAAGGATATTGTTGCATATCTGGCTCGGTGTTTAAATGGTTAGCAGGTTAAGTATGAGCATCAGAGGTCAGGTGGTTTACTTTAGAGGATTGAGCTTCCCGAGTGGAAGTGGGAGCAGATCACTATGGATTTCGTTGTTGGACTTCCGCAAACTTGGAGGAAGTTCGACGCAGTATGGGTCATTGTTGATAGGCTGTCCAAGTCAGCACATTTCGTTTCTATGGTAGTCTCATATTCATCCTAGAGGTTGGCTGAGATCTATATTCGGGAGATTGTTCGCCTTCATGGTGTGCCCGTGTCTATCATTTCGGACCGAGGTACATAGTTTACCTCGCAGTTCTGGAGAGCAGTTCAGCGAGTGTAGGGCACTCAGGTTGAGTTGAGCCCAATATTTCATCCTCAGACGGACGGGCAGTCCGAGCGGACTATTCAGATTCTTGAGGATATGCTCCGAGCTTATGTTATTGACTTTGGAGGCTCGTGGGATCAATTTTTTCTTTTAGCAGAGTTTGCCTACTACAACAACTATCAGTCAAGTATCAAAATGGCTCCTTATGAGGCTTTATATGGTAGGCGGTGTCGGTCTCCAGTTGGATGGTTTGAGCCGGGGAGACTCGGTTGTTAGGTACAGATCTGGTTCAGGAGGCCTTGGACAAGGTCATGATTATTCAGGAGAGGCTTTGTACAGCTCAGTCCAGGTAAAAGAGTTATGCCGACCGCAAGGTGTGTGATTTGGCATTCATGGTTGGTGAGCGGGTATTGCTTCGAGTGTCGCCTATGAAGGGCGTGATGAGATTTGGGAAGAGGGTCAAGCTTAGCCCTAGGTTCATTGGCCTGTTTGAGATTCTTGATCGAGTGGGAGAGGTGGCTTATAGACTTGCTTTGCCGCCGAGCTTATCAGCCGTGCATCTAGTGTTTCATGTGTCCATATTTCGGAAATATCACGGCAATCCATCCCACGTGTTAGATTTCAGTCTGTCCGATTGGATAAGGACTTGTCTTATGAGGAGGATCCGGTAGCTATTCTAGACCAACAGGTTCGTCAATTGAGATCGAAAAGTTTTCTTTCTGTTCGTGTTCAGTGGAGAGGTCAGCCTCCTGAGGCATCGACCTAGGAGTCCATGTCCGATATGCGGAGCTGTTATCCCCATCTTTTCCCTAACTCAGGTGCTTCGTTCTTCTGCCCGTTCGAGGACGAACGATTGTTTTAGAGGTGGAGAATGTAATGATCCAAAAGGTCTTCACTTGTTTCAAAATGAAATTCTATATTCTGAGGCAATAAAAACCTCTTTTAGCATCACCTCGATTTTCATGCATAGTCCGGACGCGTAACCGGAAAGCCTCGATGTGAAAATCTGTGATAAATGATAAATTTTGACTGTACAATGAGCTAATTTGACTTCAGTCAACATTTTAGGTAAACAGACCTGGACCCGTAATTTGACGGTCCCGGAGGGTCCGTAGGAAAATATAGGACTTGGACGTATTCCCGAAATCGAATTCCGAGGTCCCAAGCCCGAGAAATAAATTTTCAAAGAAAATTATTTTTTGAAATTGTTTAAAGAAATTTGAAATGAAATTTGATTAGAACATGATGGTATCGGGCTCGTATTTTGGTTCCGGCGCCCGGTACAAGTCTTATATATGATTTAAGACATTTTTGTAAAATTTGGTGAAAAATGAATGTCATTTGACGTGATTCGGACCTAAATGGCTAAAGTTGATGTTTTAAGAAGTTTGAGAAAATTCTATGATTTTGAGGTTTAATTCGTTGTTATTGAGGTTATTTCGGTAATTTTATTACACGAATAAGTTCGTAGGATGTTTTTGAGGTTGTGTGTATATTTGGGTGGGAGCCCCGAGGGCTCGGGTGAGTTTTGGATAGGCCACGGGGTGAATTTGGAACTTGGAAAATTGAAGAAAATTTTGCTGGTATGCATAGGCCTGCAGGCATTTGCGAAGCCTGACTCGCAAATGCGAAGGCTGGATCGCAAATGCGAAACCAACCCAGGCCAGCTCCCTCTCGCAAATGCGAGATCCTCTTCGCAATTGCGAAGTTTCCCTTCTGGGCCAATGGTCGCAAATGCGACATGCCTTTCTCAAATGCGAAGATCCCATTTTCTTGAAGGGTTCACAAATGCGAACCCTGTTTCGCATTTCCCAAGCTAGCAGAAGTCGGGGTTCGCAATTGCGAACCCCTGTTCGCAATTTCCATACCTGAGACCTGCAACTTTTATACTTAGCCAATTTTAAAACCCATTTTTCATATTCCCTCAAACATAAACACACTTAGGCGATTTTTCAAAGATTCCTTCTTTTCCAAATCAATTGTAAGTCGTTTTTAACTAGTTTTCTTCAATCATTAACATCTTTTGACATGATTTCAACTTCAAATCAATAATTTTCATGGGGGAAATTGGGTGTTTTGGGTAGAACCTGGGTTTTTCAAAAATTGGGGATTTGGACCTCGATTTGAGGTCCGATTTCTAAACAAATCATATATTTGGGTTCGTGGGGGAATGGGTAATCGGGTTTTGGTTCGAACCTCGGGTTTTGATCATGTGGGCCCGGGGCGATTTTTGACTTTTTTGGTAAAACTTTAGAAAACTCATTTTCATGCATTGAGGTTGATTCATTTAGAGTTTATTAATGTAATTAAGTAATTTGTGACTAGATATGAGCGAATTGGTTGTGAAATCAAGGGGTAAAGCTATAATCGAACCTTGAGTTGTGTTCGTGGCATCGAGGTAAGTGTTCGGTCTAACCTTAGCTTGGGGGATTAGGAGTTGAGTCCTATTTGCTATTTGCTTCTTGTTGAGTACGACGTATAGGCATGGTGACTAGTATCTATATGTTGGTGTCGAGCATGACCGTGAGTCTTAAATTGATACTTGTTGTATTCTTGGAATTTACTATGGTTGAAATAGTGAGTAAATCCTTGATATTGAGCAAAGACCTAGTTTGTTTATCGTGGAATCTACTTATGATTGAGAAATGGTGATGATTGAGATGCGTAGGAGTTGAGTTAAGATTGGTTATAGCCGATTCTCCCTTGTCGGGACGTATATACTCGTACTGTTGGGTTCCCTTGTCAGGATGGTGTAGTCTATTGTTGATCCCTTACTGGGATGGTTAATTATGATTATTATTGACTGTATATTTGGAACGAGTTGCCCGCCGCAACATTATTATATATATATATGGATCGGGTTGCACACCGCAACAGATATTATATTGGATGGAGTTGCACGCCACAACAGATATTATATTGGATTAGGTTGCACGCCGCAACAATTATATATATGGATCGGGTTGCACGCTGCAACAGATATTATATTGTATCGGGTTGCATGCCGTAACGGATATTATATTGGAATGGGTTGAACGTCGGAACAATTATATATGTGGATCGGGTAAATGATAAGGGATCGGGTTGCACGCCGCAACAGTATTGTTATTGTATTGTTGTAGATATCGAGTGTTCTTCATACTTTATTAAGTTTCTGTTAGAATTGATATGTTTCCTCGAAGTATGTGTCCCCCTCCCTTTTAAACTATTATTTCCTGTTTATATCTCCACTGTATATTATATAACTGCTCAGGTTTATGTGGAGTCTGGTCCTAGCCTCGTCACTACCTCATCGGGGTTAGGCCTAACACTTACCAGCTTATGGGGTCGGTTGTGCTGATGCTACACTCTGCACTTATGCGCAGATACAAGAGCATCGCTTGGTCAGCAGCATTAGGGGAGCCAGCCTTCAGTCCACCGAGATACCGAGGTAGCCTTGCAGGCGTCCGCAGGTCCGGCGTCTTCTCTATCTTTTATTATGACCTGTTATCTCTTGTATCCGAAACAGACAATGTTTTATTTCTTTCAAACAGTTGTATGTAGTGATCTTAGTAGTCCGTGGATGTTGTGACACCAGTTTCTGGGTAGAGGCATATGTGAATTTTCATATTATTTTGGGTTTTATATTTATTTAAGTCTTCTGCTTAATCTCATATTCTGTTGTATTTAAATATTTATCACTTGTTAATATAATTTGTAATAAGATTAAAACAAAAGAGTTAAGGATTTCTAATTTCGTGGCTTGCCTAGCTTTTACGAGTAGGTGCCATCTCGACTCCCGAGGGTGGAAAATTCGGGTCATGACAGAATCGAATTCCGAGGTCCCAAGCCCGAGAAATGAATTTTTTAAAGAAAATTGTTTCTGGAATATTTATGAGTTTTTGGAAATGAAATGTATTTGAAATTTGATGGTATCGGGCCCGTAATCCGGTTCCGGAGCCCGGTATTGGTCTTATATGTAATTTAAGTTGAGGCTGTGAAATTTGGTAAGAAATGGACTTGAGATGACGTGAGTCGGACCTTATTTGAGAAAAATTGGGAAAATTTTATGTTTTAAGTGATTTCATGATTTTGATGCTAAATTCATAGTTGTTGATGTTATTTTGGTGATTTGAATGTACGAGCAAGTCCGTATGATGTTTTTAGGTTGGTGTGCATGTTTGGTTTGGAGCCCCGAGGGCTCGGATGAGTTTGGATAGGCCACAGAGTGGAATTTGGACTTAGGAAGTTGTAGGTTTTCAGCTGGTGTGTTCAGGTCCAGGCTTCGCAAAGCGACAAAGCATCGCAAAAGCGATAATGGACCTGGGCAGCCTTAGTCGCAAATGCGACTGTTCTATCGTAAATGCGATATCGCATTTGTGAAAGGTCTCTCGCAAATACGAAGGTTACCAGAAATTGACTTGGTCGCAAATGCGATATTTTATTCGCAAATGCGAAAGGGTCAGTTTTCTGAGGGGGTTCGCAATCGCAATTGCGACACCTGCAACTTGCAATTTTATAACTTAGCCAAAAATCTACCATTTTTCACACTCTTTCAAAATCAAAACACTCTTGGGCGCTTTTTCAAAGACAACGTCTCTTCCAAATCGATTGTAAGTCGTTTCTAACTAGTTTTCTTCAATCTTTAACATCTTTTCAAATGATTTTAACTCAAAATCAATGATTTTCATAGCGGAAATTGGGTGTTTTGGGTAGAACTTAGGTTTTTCGAATTTTGGGGATTTGGACCTCGATTTAAGGTACGATTTAAAACCAAATCATATATTTGGGTTCGTGGGGGAATGAGTAATCGGGTTTTGGTTCGAACTTCGGGTTTTGATCATGTAGGCCCCGGGGCGATTTTTGACTTTTTGGGGAAAACTTTAGAAAACTTATTTTCATGCATTAGAATTGATTCATTTAGCATTTATTGATATAATTAAGTAACTTATGGCTAGATACGAGAGAATTGGTGGTGGAATCAAGAGGTAAAGCGATAGTTGAGACTTGAATTGTGTTCGTGGCATCGAGGTAAGTGTTTGGTCTAACCTTAGCTTGAGGGATTAGGAGTTGTGTCCTATTTTCTATATGTTATTTGTTGAGTATGACGTATATGCATGGTGACGGGTATCTATACATTGGTGTCAAGCATGCCCGTGAGTATTAAATCGAAATCATTATGTTCTTAATAAGTACTACGATGCCTAAGTTGTTGACTTTCTGTGTTGGGCAAGAATTATGAGTATTCTCGTGGAAGTTGCTTATGGTTGAGTATTGGTGGTAGTTGAGGTTTCTTTGTGAAGTTAAATGTTGAAATAAGTTTGCTTATAGCTGACTCCCTTGCCGTGACGTATTTACTTATATAATCGGTTCCCTTGCCGGAATAATGTTGTTTCCTTATTGTTCCCTTGCTGGGACTATTTTTGTGATTGGTGTTAAATTATATTTGGATCGGGTTGCACGCCGCAACAGTATTATAATTGGATCAGATTGCACGCCGCAATAATATTATATTTGGATCGGGTTGCATACCGCAACAATATTATTTTTGGAATGGGTTGCACGCCGCAACAACATTATAATTGGATCGGATTGCACGCCGCAACAGTGGTAGATGTTATGGATCGGGTTACACGCTGCAACAGTATTTTTATAATTTGGATCAGGTTGCGCGCCACAACAATAAATGATAAAAGTGATTATTGATTTGTTACGGTTTTTCCTTATTCTTTCTGCCGCAAAATTTTAGATTGTTCTTTATGCTTTTCTCTTGAGTTACTGTTAGTAGATGATATTCTCCCGCATCATTCCCCCCTCCCATCCTTATTTGTATATTTTTGTTTTATTTTCATTGTATATGATATAACTGCATAGGTTTATTTGGTAGTCTGGTCCTAGCCTTGTCACTACTTCACCGGAGTTAGGCCAGACACTTACCAGCACATGAGGTCGGTTGTGCTGATACTACACTCTGCACTGTGTGCAGATCCCGGAGCGGCAACTTTTGGACCATAGCTTTGGGTGGCTACCTTCAGTCTTGTCGGAGATTCCGAGGTAGTCCTGCAGGTGTCCGTAGGCCCCGACGTTCTCTTCCATCTTTATATTCTATTTTCATTTACTTCAGAGACAGATTGTATCTTTCTTTCCAGACAATTGTTTGTAGTATTCGTAGATGATCTGTGATATTGTAACACCAGTTCCGGGTAGAGATGTACTTGGTATTGTTGTACTTGTTTTTGGCTAAGTTATCAGATTACGTATTCCGCATGTCTTTAATTATTGTTAATATTTCGTTGTTGATCGTATGTTGTTTTAAACTGTTAAAAAGGGCTAAATAGAAGAGTTAGTAAATCTATAATACTCGGTTTGCCTAGCTTTCACGAGTAGGCGCCATCACGACCCCCTGAGGGTGGAAAATCCTGGTCGTGTCACTCATAAAAATATTTTATGGCAGATTATGGACCACAACTTAAAGGCCATGCCAATAATATAAAACTCATACAAAATACCGTCATGTTTCACTCAATTACAACCTCCAACCAAAGAACAAAATTTTTCATCGAAAATCCAAGACTAGCAATCATGTAGGGCATGGAATATAAACTAAAATTTGAGAAATTTTTTATGCACAAATATGCCAAACGCTCCAATCATTAGTCATTCAAGATATCAAACAGAGGATTTTACTTTCTTACAAAATAATTATATCATAACACAATATCAATTATACCTTGTAAGACCTAGTCAATAAAATTCTACACCTCTATTATTGAATTTAATACAACAACACGTCTATTTACTAATAGCCAATGTGTAAAACTATTATATCACCAGTATTTAATCATAAAGACAATGGGGAGTCACCCCCACCACTATTGAATTAAAACCTAATTAAAATTATTAAGAAATAATTTCCTGAAAATAGAAAAACGTCCAAAATACAGTTCAAACGATCTCAAAACGCCGAAAAACACCATGATTCACTGCTAAAGCAGTGAGTTTTTCTCACCACGTTTTGCATTTTTCTAGGGTTTACCAAAAAAAATTCCAGATTATCCCAATCAAATAACAATAAAAATTAGATATCTCATGATTACAAAAATAATCCAATTTTTTTGCACAGTTAATTCACAAAATAGCAGTGCAATTTTTCAGAAAATCACATATACATGTAATTCAAAAATGCACATAAATACGATATTCTTGTTTCATGAAAAACTTAGTTATTTCATTAGATGTGAGTGAGCTCTGATACCAATTGATGGATTATAATAAGCAGCGGAAGCAATCCCAGTATCAAAGTCACATGTAATCTAGACAACTAGCATAAAGGGATTTCACGGGTTACCTCTTGGAGCGTGAACATATCTCTTCTATCACGTGAGACTTCAGTTCCATGACTTCTCAATAAAATCTCCATCACCCGCACAATTGTGATCTTCAAATATTCCACGGTCTTCTACTGTGTTACCCAAATAATATCCGAAAATAGCAATTTCTTATGGGCGAAATTTCTAGGAAAATGACTGAAATTTCGGCCACCTCTTCTCTTTTTTTTCTAGGAGGAAAACCTTATTTATTTATAGCACAAGTTTTAAGGGTTAAAACCCTTTTCCAAAACCTGTTAGGTTTTCTTTTCTACCAGAAAAAAGGATTCCTGTATTTCCTATTAGTTAGGCACAAGAGAGACCACATAATTTAATTAACAAGGCTTCCAATTATGGAATTAATTTAGAATTTTCAAAATTAATATCTACCATAATTAATTACGAATTATTCCACTAAAAATTCGTAATTGCACTCCTTATTCAATTTTAAAATTCATCCATTAAATCTTATTTAACTCCCCATGTTAAGATTCAGATACTAATCAATTAAATTAAATTACTGACGATTTAATTTATTGATTATTTCCTTTAGACTTTCGCTTAACTTATTTCATGTGTCGGATACAAAATCCACCGGTCGGGTTTACACATGAAAACTTATAAGCTTTCATAAAGGTGTATCATCAATCTCTAAACCGAGACATGGATTCCACCAACTAACTATTACTTTGCCAATGTACATTATTATTATTATCCAATTTACCAGGCATATTGATCTACGAAAGAATCTCGCCTTTTAATAAATCAAAATAATAATAATATACACAGCTAATAATAATTATATCAAGATTAAGAGTATAAGTACATTTAATGGCTAGAGGGTTTATTTTATTAAGTCAGTATAAAATACTTATCTCTACCTGGTCCGTTCAATACATACAAAATGTACTAGCACAAGAAGTTGGAATTAAACCATTCCCATAATCAAGATAAATTATATTTAATCTTGTGCTACAATCATCCATGATGATTTGTCCAATTCCATCATTAGGTGCTAACTAACCTGCGCCTCGCCGGAAATGGGAGGAAGAGGACGACCCAGGAAGAACGCTAGCAAAACTCTACTGGTAGAAAGGAAATTAACCGATCTTAGCACAAGGGAGAAAGGAAAAGAATCATAAAAAAAAGAGAAAATTCAGGAGGACGAAGATCTGGATCTGGAAAGTGATGATGAGCTAAATTGGCCAGATCTGAGCAACATAAGAGCAAGCTTGACAACGCCGATAAAGCCAAATACCATTGCGATGCCGGGGTTGAATACTGGAGCTAAAGGAACACATGCAACAATGAGCTTAGCTGGGGATGCGAGTACGAGTAGGCCACCAAGTAATGGAACAGTAAAAATTGATTCACCAAAAGAGCAGACCAGAGATTTAAATGGAAGTGAGAAGAGCATGCAAGAGATGAAAGCAACAAAAATTGGAAATGGGGTAAGGTCGTGGGCTGGGCTATTCAGTGAGAACAAACTTGCCGCCAAAGGTATGAACCTATCATATATACCACCGGTGATACATGATGGCGAAGTAGTTATTCAATTGCTGGAAGAAGACATTGATGAGTAACAACAGAAGTGGAACCGAGCCCTAATCCTCTATGTGGTAGGAAACACTCCAACAATTGGGGCGATTGAGCGATTCATAGCAAACCAGTGGAGTAAAGTCAGGAAACCAAAGGTACTGTTCCACAATGATGGATATTTCATAGTTTTGATGAACAACTGTGAAGAAAGAGATGAAGTAATATTGAATGGACCGTATACTATGAATAGTAGACCAATTATCATGCGACAATGGAAGGAGGGATTTGATTTTTAGTGAGGAGATACTCAAGACCATCCCTATGGGTAAAATTCCCTAAACTTCCACTTAGCTACTGGAGTAATCAAGCACTAAGTAAAATAGGGAGTGGCTTAGGAAAGCCTCTATATGCTGATGCATGTACTACCATGGCAGATAGAGTCTCGTATGCAATGATGTTAATAGAAATGGATATTACTAGACCCTTACCAGGATTAATAAAACTTCATGATCCTAAAGGAATGGTGATTGAGCAGATAGTACAATATGACTGGAAGCCCCAATATTGCCAATTATGCTGTCAAATTGGACACTCATATAATGATCAACAGAGGCAGAACAAAGAGGATGGACAACAGAGAGGCAATAATCAAAAGCTAAAGCAAGAATGGAGGAAAACAAGGGTCCTTGATCCTAAGGTGGACAAAATTGATGCTCATGGAAGATTTCTGGAACAAATTGAACCAGAAGGAGAAGCTATGCCTAGGAAACAAGGAAAAGATGAGGAATGGCAGGTTGCTAGAGGAAAATCAGCATCAAAAAAGCAAATGGAAATCAACAAAGAGGAGGAAGTATACATTGGAAATGCTTTTAAAGCTTTAGTTGACACAACTCAAAAAATTGTGCAACTATCTGAAATACATGGGACAAGAGGGCAAAGAAGAAGAAATGAAGGTGATATAGACCCCATCATAAATACTTTAGCATGATGAATATTATAACATGGAATGTTAGGGTTATGAATAAAGTTTATAAGCAAAAAACACTAAAAAATTTCTATAGGGAGAATAATGTAGTATTAATAACTGTACCGGAGAATAGAGTTAAGGCTAATAAAGCTGAAGCAAAAATGAGGAAGGTGTTTGGCAATTGGCAATGGACTGCTAATTATGATGAGGCACCTGGTGGCAGGATTTGGATTATTTGGGACCAAACAAAGGTGGAGTTTGAGGTAAAACAAGTCCATGAAAAATACATAGCAGGACAGGTGGTTCTGAGGCAGTACAACAACAAGTTCATATTTGTTGCAGTATATGGGAAACCTAACATACAAGACATGAAGAGTTTGTGGACTGATCTGGAAGGAACTATGAGGAGAATACAAGACCTAAGCTTAATAATGAGAGACTTTAATAGCATTTTGTCTATAGAAGATAGTCATGGGGAATCCAGTTCAAGAAGGGGAAGTGACAGATTTCAAAAAATTCATAGCTGATGTTGGACTAGCTGAACTCAAAACAATTAGGAGAAATTACACCTGGACAAACAACCATGTTCATAGCAGAATAGATAGAATACTTGCCAATGCAGAGTGGATACAAAAATGGCCTAATATGGAGGGAACTATTATGCAGCCAGACTTTTCGGATCACTGCCCTCTAATGGTTACTGTTGCCAAACCTACTGGGAGGGGAAAAAGACCATTCAAATTCTTTAATTGCTTAGCAGACCACCATAAATTTGATGATATTGTCAGGCAATGTTGGATGAAGAGAAGTAAGGGAAAGCCAATGCTGAAGGTGTGGTACAAACTAAAACACCTGAAAAACGATCTGAAGCAATTAAACAATGAGGAGTACAACAGTGTGGAGCCAAAGATCCAAGCAGCAAGGAACAAGTTGATGAACATCCAAATGGGAATGGCATCTCCGAAAACTGATGATGAAGTGATAGCATTAGAGAAGGAGACAAAAGTTGAACTGGTAAAATGGCTGGAAGTGGAGGAAAGTATTATGAAGCAGAAGGCAAGAATCAAATGGCTTAAAGTAGGGGACTCTAACACAGCTTATTTCCATGTTTATGTAAAAAATAGGCAGGCAAGAAACCACATAGGCAGACTGATGGACAACACAGGAAAACTTCTACAAAGTGCTAAGGAGGTAGAAGAGGAGATTCTAATCTTTTACAAAAGATTACTTGGTACAACAGCCTCAACACTACCAATAGTTGATCCAGATGTTATGCAGAATGGACACACTTTGAACAGGCAGCAACAAATGTAGCTAATCAAACCAATTACTAAAGAGGAAGTGCAAAAAGCATTATAGGGCATTGATGATAGCAAGACACCAAGATGTGATAGATATAACTCCCATTTTTTCAAGAATACATGGAACATAATTGGAAAGGAAGTTACTGAAGCAGTGCTGGAGTTCTTTGAAACTACTGAAATGTGTAAAGCTATAAACTGTACAATCATCACTCTGATCCCTAAGGTAAAGAATCCAGCTAACATCAAGGAATTCAGGCCTATATCTTTCTGCACCGTCCTATACAAGATGGTATCAAAGATTTTAACTGCAAGGCTACAGGAAATCATGCCAGACATCATAGATAACAGCCAAACAACTTTTGTACCAAGAAGGATGATTACTGATAATATTATCATGGGCCATGAACTGATTAAAGGATATGGAAAAAAGAGCATATCACCTAGATGCATGCTTAAAATTGGCATGCAAAAAGCATATGATTCGCAGGAATGGGTGTATATTGAACAAGTGATGAAGCTACTGGGGTTCCCTGAGAAGTTTGTCAGATGGATAATGCAGTGTATAACTATAGTAGCCTATACTGTAGTAATCAATGGACAACCAACAAAACCTTTTGAGGCAAAGAAGGGACTTAGGCAAGGTGACCCTTTGTCACCAGTCTTGTTTGTGATGGCAATGGAGTATCTGAGTAGGCTGCTGAAATCCTTAAAGCAGGGAAAAGAATTCAAATACCACCCTAAGTATGCTAAAGTCAATTTAGTGCACTTAGGTTTTGCTGACGATTTGTTACTTTTTTGCAGGGGAGACATAAAATCAATACAGACATTACACCAACAATTCAAAATCTTCTCTGGAGCATCAGGGCTAATAGAAAATCCAAATAAGAGCTGCATATACTTTGGTGGTGTGGATATCTTGACTCAAAGGAAAATCATGGACATGTTGGGATATACTAAGGGAGAACTACCCTTCAGGTATTTAGGGGTACCACTGAGCACCAAAAAGCTATCAATAATCCAATGTGAGCCTCTAATTGATAGAATGCTGAGTAGAATACAATGCTGGACAACAAAATTTCTATCCTATGCTGGAAGAGAAGTGTTAATCAAGAGTGTATTGGTTGCAATCCAAAACTTTTGGGCTCAGATTTTCATCCTCCCTAAGAAGATCATACAGTTCATTAACACTATATGCAGAAGATTCTTATGGTCAGGTAATGCAGAACCTACAAAGAAGGCACTAATTGCATGAGAAAAATTATGCTGTTCAAAGGTAGCAGGGGGTTTAAACTTCATCAATGTGGAGCTATGGAATAAAGCAACTATATGTAAACTACTATGTAATATATGCAAAAAGAAAGACAAGCTCTGGATTCAATGAGTCAATATATATTACATAAAGGGGAAACCAGTATGGGACACAACACCAAAGAATGCATCATGGGTCATACAACAGATCTTCAAGGCAAGGAAGTATTTTGACATTGCTGGATATACAGAAGAGGAAGTGAAGAAGATGGAAAATTTCTCTATAAAGCACACGTACAAAGTTATACAAGGGGAATTTCAGAAAGTACCATGGAGGAGATTAATATGCAACAATTATGGATTACCAAAATGGAAGTTCATGTTAAGATTAGCAATACAGGAAAGGCTAACAACAAAAGAAAGGCTAGCAAGATAGGGGATACAGATTGATACCACATGCTCACTATGTCAAAGAGAATCTGAAACTGTGCAGCATCTATTTTTTGAATGTGAGGTGACAATAACCATATGGCAACAACTCTTAACATGGCAAGGAATTCAAAGAACAAAGTTAGGATGAGAGGAAGAACTGGCATGGATGGAAAGAAGAGCTAAAGGTAGAAGTGGAGGAGCAGAATTATGCAGAATGTCCTTAGCAGCAGCAGTTTATCATATTTGGCAAGAGAGGAATAACGCTATATTCCAGCAGAAGAATAAACCAGCTAATGCCATAGTTAGATCAATCATCCAGGAAATTCATGTTAGAGCTACCATGTTTCCTAGGCTAGTAAGGACGATGAGCAATTTGAATTGGTACCCTGATGAAATGTAACAATACAAATCACAGGGAAGGAGAAGAGTAGGAAAGGTAGTAAAATCCTAACTGGGGCTGCATGTCCAGTGGGAGTATAGAAAGTAGGAATTCAATTTTTGCTATGCTGTAAATATTTACACTTGGTAAATAAAATCATTTAATTACCAAAAAAAAAAGAACCGATGATTTAATCTTCCGTGTATAGCCTAAGCTCTATACACTAAATCATCTACTATATAAGTAAAGGACACAGACTAATATATGATCTATTTAAAACTTTATTAAAATTGAATAAATAATTATTCCATAATAAATACTATATCTAAACTAAACTCATGGTTAATGACATATATCCCAACAATCTCCCACTTAGACTTTTAACCATGACAATTATTAGAATAATACTATATCTAAAATAATAATAAACCAAATAGAAAATATTCCCCCTTCATGAGCTTCGACGTGAAACCGAATTAGTCGTGACCCTAGAATAAAAATATCAAACACCGGTTGAGAAATTGAAAAGTGAACATTTTCAAAGCTGGTGGATCATAAAGGTATTCATAAAAGTAAAATATTAGTAGAAGATTTGGGGTTACAAAGTTCTTTATTCAATAATATAAGAAAATAAAAAAGGATAATGGTTCTAATTTATTCTATATATTTATTCAGGAATGTCGGAAAGCGTAAAAAATTTAAGAAAATTCTAAGCTAAATCCATGTATTTAACTCCTAAAGAAAACTTAATTGGCAGTAAGCATGAAGCAGTCAGTTACTTTATTCAGGTTGTTTACTAAGTTAGTTAAAGTAATTATAGTGTTTAGTTAAAGGTGATTACATGGAGAAAGTGGTAACATTGTTATAACCAAAATTTAGACAAGTTGGTGGAATTTTGCTTTTAAAATTAAATAAAAAAAGAAAGCAATACTGTCGCATAAATAATGAGTTTTTAAGTTAGTCCTCCAGATATACTTTTGTATTCACTTGTGCACCCCTAAGTTATATATTTATTTTTGCGTTAAGTTTGTTATAAGAAATTACTCCTTTAGCCCGATTTTAACTAACTCCTATATAATAAATGCTTTTTTAGAATTGAGCCGCATTAAAAGGACTACTTCCTTCAATATTAAGGGTATAATAATTAAAAATTATTAAAAAAATTTATCTTGAAATACTAAAGTGATAATTATTTTGGCAGCTTATAAGCTGGTCAAACTGGCTTATAAGCACGTTTTGACTTTTTTACGCGTTTGGTAAATATCCAAAGTGCTTATAAGCCAAGTGCTTATAAGTTAAAATCAGTCATAAGCCATAAGTTGGTCACCCCCAACTTATAACTTTTCAGCTTATAAACACTTTTAGTTTGACCAAGACTTTTACTAGTTTATCCTTAATAATATTTTTAATTTATAAAATATTATTTTTCCGAAAATAAATTTTTTAATTTTGTCTTCATTTCATATTCGTTTTTTATCGTTTTCTCTACAAAGAACTTTTTAATTCATAATCTTTTGTAAAAAATTTAAGTATATTTTAGTCTTTTTAATTCATAATCTTTTGTAAAAAATTTAAGTATATTTTAGTCTTTTTAACAAGAGAACAACTTATCATCACTTTTCTACCAAACATATAAATTGTTTATTATCAGTTTCAGCACTTCCAATGGCGGATGTAGGGGAGCGCAAGGGTGTTCACCCGAACCCCCTTTGCCGAAAAATTACACTGTATATGTAAGACAAAATTTGATTTTTACCTCTATATATTATGTTTTGAATCCTCTTCACACATCCCAAAAGCATGACTTAGTGGTCAAGGGGAGTCAAAATCATTATAAGGTCATTGGTTCAATTACCACTAACTACAATCTCATTAAATTTTTTAACTTATTTCTTTTTTGAACCCTCTTAGCAAAAGCCCTACCTCCGCCACGGGCTCTTAATTTGGAGAGAAAGAGTACTTATTGTTACAGGTAACTTAATTAACCTGATTGCTTATAGCTAAACACTTTCAATGTACAAAACTTAAACTGATATGCTGTTATTAAAGTTTTAACCACCAGGCGACTTTGATGTAATTAGTACAACGACCCGTGCAAAATAATTAAGTCAAACCCATTAATTTCCAACAATACTTAACTGTTACAACTACCTTGGAGAAAAAGGTGTAACCAGTAATTAAGAAGATCTGATTTTTGACTATTCTAAAAGATTTAAAATTTAAAGAGCTGAAATATATTAATCTTGATGGTACCATGGCTATTTTTCCACCAAAACCAACTAAAAGCTGATCGAAAACAATTACTATAATAAAAAAGGAAACTTGAATATATGAGTAATTGACTAAAATATAACGTAAAGTTTGTAAAAGGATTTGATAAGGGAAAAATACAAAATTGGCCGCTCAGTGAAAACTATTTATATTTTTAGCCAAAACATGTGTAAACTATGTATATTTCTTTTGTATATAAGATATATATTTATATACAAAAATTATCTGCTATTATATTTAAAAGCGACTAAATATATGGAAATTGTTAAAGTTTTATTATTTTCACTTTTAACTCTTTCTCCTGTTTCATTTGGTTTTATGGGTTTTCGTTTTTTATTTTTTTTAAATATTATTGTAATGACAAAGGCACTTATAAGAAGACAAGAAGTCAAGATCAATGTCACATAATATGTACCCATATGTAAACGTCCACACGCTCCATTGATGGATTATCTTTGATTTAAACTACTAATTATTTCTGAACATGTACTTAAACAGTGTTAAGCACTTGACATGAAAGGGACAGCAGCCAATCACACGATTAAGGACGTTAATCAACTTCTTAAGCATGTTTAAGACCACCATAATATTATTCTATAATTTCTCCATATAATTTTTTTTATTCTCACTCAGTGTACGGTACCCCCATTGTGGCCTGCTAAAATCCGGATTCGCGCCGAAAATCTCTACATAGGGGTAAAACGATCCCTAACAAAGGCGACTTCAATACCTAGAACTCTAAATCGAGATCATTGATTAAGGATAAATGAGTTCTTGCTACTCTATCTCTTGTTGGTTATAATTTGTCTATATAATATAAAGATTTTTAAATCAAATTTACGCATGTTCAAAAAACATAATATGATTTTGACCAGGACAAAATAGTAAATTTGTGGTGCACCATATGTAATCGAAAACATTCATTATTCTTATTGATATTATTTCCTTCGTAGCATAGGTGTCAATGAATATTTAAAAACTAATTAAACTGATCGAATCATATCGTACCGATTTGTTTTTTAGGTTTCTTTTAATAAAACAGTAGGTTCTTGTATAAATCTACAATCTTACCGATAGTTAGTATAGGTTTTTTATTTATGAAAACAAACCGAAAAAATATTGCACCGTATCAAATAAATTTATATGTGAAAAATACATTTATATATTAAGTTTAAAAATAATAAAATTTATAATTTTTTCGTGGGTCTTGAAATTATGAAAATGGCTACAAGCCAACACGTAATTAAAATCAAAATTCTAATTCCCCATGCAAACATATTATGCTACTCCAACGGAAGCTAAATTATTTCCAGTATATTCATAGGTAATACACAAAGTATTCGAGCAATTATGAATAGCAAACCATAATGTATTGAATAATCAAAAAATTGATATAGTAAAATTTTTATAAAATAACTGGCCGAATCGAACCATTGACACCCCTACTTCGTATATCATCATTCTATTTGAAGTCACTTGCTTACTAAAGTTAAGTATTAGTAGATGAGTTTAACTTTTAATTATACATCGATAATGTAAATAAATTTTTATACCTGTCATCTAAAAGATAATTTCAAATAACCGTCTACACAAATAAATCAATTTATCTTTTATAATGTTTTAAATATATTAATGTAGATCTGCAAACATGAAATCTTTTAGGGTGATTTTCCACTAATCCAAGAGAACTAAATAATTATTTTTTAATAATCCTTTTCATTTGTTGTCATCTCTATTTTGTCATATACCTTTGGGTGCATGGTATAAGTTTTTGAGCTTTCAATTTCACCCCATCGATTCTTGTCTGTAACTGTATGTAAAGTTTTAGGCAAGATCTAACACCAAGAGCCACAAATAATTTAAGAAAATCACAACAATTATTTTAAAACATATGAGGAAATCGTCTTAATTATAGCTTATGTGTTAAGCTAATAGGTATCAAAGCAACATAAATATGTTCCTTAGATTTCTATCCCCCACTCACCCCAAAGAGGTATTATATCTATATAAACATAATTAAAAGTTTGGAACGAAATAAATAAATAAATAAATAAAGTATTGCAGACGTACAAATTTAAGGTAGCAACTAGTAGAAAAAGAAAAAGGTATCAAATTAAAGCTAGGATTATGTAAGGAATGAGGGAGGTACAGAAATCCCATATATTATTAGTGTTTACCTTTTCAGGAATTTGATAAAAATGATTAAAAGCTTACTTGAATACCAAGTAATAATATCATATACGTAATGAGATTCATTATTAGACCGTTCGAAGAATTCTTGCAACTTTTCCTCTGAAGTTGTTTTTGTTGGACTAAATCAGCCAAAAGATATATTACGAAAAATAGAAAATATTGTTTTGTTGGATCCAAATTATACAATTTTTCCTAAAAGATCATACTATATTAAAAGTATTACTTTACTGCATATGCAGTTTTTTTCATATGCTTTCAGTATGAGATTTTGTTCATACACACAATAATTTCTTTCGAACAAAGGGGTCGTTTGGTAGGATGCATTAGATAAAATAATGCATGCATTAGTTTTGTGTATTAATAATACATTGTTTGGTACACATTTTGAACCTATGCATTAGTTATACATCCTATTTGGTATTATCCTATGCATAACTAATGCATAGAAAATAATGGTATTAACAATGCAATGAGTTTTAATGCATGCATTAGCTTAGTTAAAGACAAAATTGTCCTTCAAAATTTATGCTTGATTAAAATATGCTAGTTAGTATATTAATGCAAGTTCAAAATTATCCAAATAGTGAGAAATAAAATTATATCCCTAGTAAATAAATAAATACTTAGCATATTTTCTTTTTTATAAATAAATATTTAATTTTATTTTACAATATAGGTAGACAAATCAAATAATTTTTTGTAAACTTTTTCATATAAAAATATTTCTCAACATATGTTTCTTTTAAAAAGTTAGACTGTGAACTAGTTTTGAGGGCATTTTTTTAAACAAACAATTCTTTTAGAAATTGTGCAATGCTTTAATACATCAAATCAAACAATGAATAAGAAATATGTCAACATAACTAATACCAATATAACTAATACAAGCATAACTAATACCAACATTACTAATACACCCTATTCAGCATTATTCTTATGCACCCTACCAAACGACCCCTAAGTTTCACATGTCCTATAACACATTGACAAAACAAAAAGTCCTATAACACCACGATTCTTGTGCTTTTATGGAGATTCACTGGTTGCATGTCAGTCATATCACCGAGTACTTATGGCCACCGAAACCCACGTTTTTCTTTTTGGATGTGTGTGTCTTTAAACTATGGGCATAGATAGTAAACTAGTTCACAAACTACCAAGGTAGTAAGCCGAACCCCATGCCATCACTCTGTTCTTTTCATACTCGTTTCACTAAACATTAGGTATAATACCATTTGTTAGGCTAGTTTAGCCGAAAGACACTATTAACATGGTATGATATTGTTCCCAGCTTGCATTATTTTTTTCAGAAGATTTTTGTATATGGCTAAAATCGGAGAGCCCGATTTTATGATAATTATGACATCCCATAACCCGTCTCAGAAGGCCCGAGGCACAGTTCGAGACTCGACCCCATGGGTTCCCTATGCTCGACCTCGGGGCAGAGCAAATCGACGGCTATGATGAACGAGTGGGAGATTTCCAAGACAAGTGGTTAGAGCTGACCAAGTATATAAGAATAGTGCAAGTCCGTACCGCGACACTAAATAGCTATACCAACTGCAGATCTTTGCAATAAATGCATATGTACTATATTGAGATTCCCCCTCCTATATACAGGGGACCCTAGTTATTTTTTGCATACATGATATTCAATACAAGAAAAAGAATATTCTCTGCTCTCTAACTCAAACACTCTCTATTGCCTTTCCTTTGATTTATTGCTTATATTTATTGTGTTTCATTGATTGTTCTTCATTTATTACTCATCATTGATCATAAAGAGCCCTCATTAAAGCTCTTAGAACTGTTAGTCCTTCATCGGCTACCTGCAGCCTAACACTTAGCTCGACCTCGAGGCCCAGTATAAGCTAGCTCGAGACCCCGACTCTCGGCTACTCGGTTTGCACAATGTTCGACCTTCAAGCTCTCATTTTATTTTCTAGCCTCACACTTAGCATCTACTGCCTAACAACTAGCATAAAAATAAATCACGTATTTTTAGAATCACAAAATGAAATCTAATTGTAATTACCATTTTCAAGGTAAACAGTTCCTCGAGCCTAACATGCACCGGAAAGATTGAGCAACAACAAGTCAGCAGCCGACCCCACTATTATGAAAATGCTCGAGGACCTCACAAAGAGGATTGAATCGGGTGAAAAGAATATAGAAGATAATGATAAAAAGGTGGAGACCTACAATTCAAGGGTTGATCAGATCCCAGGCGCACCCTTGATCCTGAAGGGTGTTTGATTCAAAGAAATTCGTACAAAAGCTGTCACGACCCTGGTTCGCCCTCCGTGAACCATTGTGACGACACCTAGTCTCTACGACTAGGTAAGCCTAAATTGCGGAAGAAAACCAAAATTTGCGGAAGTAAAATATTTTAAAACAGTAATAAAGTAACAACAATGTTTAAATGTGTCGCTCGACATACACCATGTTAAATCTCACTATCCAATACATAGATCCAAGACCCAGAAACCCATGAATCACAAGCTAAGATCAATACTAGATAGCTCTAACTCCGGAATGTCTAATAAGAACAGAAAAATACAGAAGGGATAAATACTAAAAGAAGGAATAGAAAGAGACTTCTCGGTCTGCGGACATGACAGATGTACCTCAAAGTCTCTAGAGCAGTCGCCTCCTCAAGGATGATAGGCCAGAGTAGCGGTACCTGGATCTGCACATGAAAAACATGCGCAGAAGGGGCATGAGTACACCACAACGGTACTCAGTAAGTGCCAAGCCTAACCTCGGTTGGGTAGTGAGGAGGAAATGCCAGGGCCCTACTAAGGTTAAATAAATATAAAGATGACATGATAAGGTAAGTAATACAATTGAAAATATACAGTAAGGATCTATACAGGTTAATAAGAGTACAATAACAGAAACAAAAATAAAGGCAAACACTAGGAAATACCACTCATAACCAGGATGATAATCGGGGATCTCTTGGTATCCCGAGGATCTCTTGGTATCCTCAATTATATGCTAGGGATCTCTTAGTATCCCGAGGATCTCTTGGTATCCTCAATATATGCTAGGGATATATTGGTATCTCGAAGATCTCTTGGTATCCTCAATATACGTGCCAGGAATATCTTGGTACCCCGAAGATTTCTTGGTATCCTTAATTATATGCTAGGGATCTCTTAGTATCCCGAGGATCTCTTGATATCCTCAATATACGTGCCAGGGATCTCTTGATATCCCGCACCTCAGTTCAGATCATAAATACATACAGGGGATCTCCCGAGTTGTCGTCCCGTAGTCCCAAAGTAAAAACACACATTAGCAATACAAGAATACCCAATTAAGCTAAATTCTGTACCAAGTAAATAGTTAATTCTAGCCTAACATGCTTCACGTAATTCAATTAAGGCAGTTTAGGCAAATAGGCAATTAAGTCAACTAAACATGCTTTCCTAAACTAGCAATAGGCTAAATACACAAGTAGAATAAAACAGGAAAAAGAACTCAATTGAAATACTTAAGGAAAAACCGGATTTTCAACAGTTAACTCAAGTACACGCTCGTCAGCTCACGTACAAGGCGTTTCAATTATCAAATATATCATATCCTAAGGGGAAGGTCCCCCACACAAGGTTAGACAAGCCACTTACCTCGAACAAGCTCAAAATTAACCCGACGCCACGTCTTTGTCACGGGTACTGGACTTTGAATGCCCTAAATCTATTCAATTCAATTGCATAATATAAATAACGCTTCAAGTAATTGATTCTACAATTAAAGTCTAAGCTAATACGCAAAATTATGTAAAATGACCAAAGCGCCCCTCGGGACCATGTCTCAGAATCAGGTGAAATTTACATTTTCAGAAACCTCGTACTCTTACGAGTCTATACATAATAAGAATACTGAAATCAGAGTCCAAATGACCCCTCAAATTCTCATTTAAAGGTCTCTTAAACTCAAGCCTTAATTACCCATTTTTCCCAAAATTTCACCACTAATTAGGTTTTTAATCACATAAAAACAAGTTATGAAGTCAAGGATGTTACCTCCAAGCGACTCCGCTCGAATCCTTCTTCTATCCCTTTCAAAGAGCTCTAAAACGATTAGAAATGGTGGAAATAAACCCCCAAGTCGCGGAACCCCTTTTAAAATAATGCCCAGCAGTTTCCACATCTGCGGTCATGGGACCGCATCTGTGGAACAAATGTCGCATCTGTGACTTTCACTTAAAGAGCCAGCTTCCGCATCTGCAACTCTCAATCCGCAGATGCAGTACTGCTTCTGCGGTAATTCCACCGCTCCTACGGTTCTTGAAGAAAAGACCAAAATCCGCTTTTGCGGCGCCGCACCTGCGGTCCCCAAACCGCAGATGCAAAAATACCAGAAGCAACAAAAATACAACAGCTGCAACATTTCCTCAAACTTCTCGTTAACCATCCGAAATCACCCCGAGGCCCCCCGAGACCTCAACCAAAAGCACAAACATCACCTAATACCTTTTCAATCTTGTACCAATCCTTAAAACACCTAAAAGAACATTAAACCTCAAATTAACCAAGGATTTATGCCTAATAACTCTAAATTTCCTCAAAATACACTTTCGATCAAAAAGTCTATCACAACGCGTCCGAATGACCTGAAATTTTGCACACGCGTCACATTCAACACTACGGAGTTATCAAACCTCCAGAATTCCATTCCGTCCCTCGAAGGAAAATCTCACTATCAGACCAGAAAGTTGAAAAAATCAACTTTCGGCATTTCAAGCCTAAATTAGCTACGGACCTCCAAAACACAATCTGAACACGCTCCTAACCCCGAAATCACCCAACGGAGCTAACAGAACCATCAGATTTCCATTTTGAAGTCGTCTTCACACTGTTCTGACTACAGTCAACTTTCCAACACTTAAGCTCTCATTTAGGGACTACGTGTCCCAAAACTCTCCGAAACTCAAAACCGAACATCTCGGCAAATCGCAATTGCAGAAATAAACTTGGGGAAAGCAGTTAATAAGGGATCAGGGCGTTAATTCTTAAGACGATCGCGGGTCGTCACATCCTCCTACACTTAAACATTCGTTCCTCCTTGAACGAGCATAGAGACATACCTGAAGTAGTGAAAAGATACGGGTAACGGCTGCGCATATCCTGCTCGGTCTCCCAGGTCGCCTCCTCGACCAGCTGACCCTACCACTGAACCTTTTCTAATGCAATATTATTTGACCACAGCTTTCTAACCTGCCTATCCAATATCGCCACCATCTCCTCAACATAGGATAGATCCTTGTCCAACTGGACTGAATTGAAATCCAATACGTGCGATTGATCACCCTGATACCTCCAGAGCAGCGAAACATGAAATACCGGATGAACTCCTGCCAAGCTGGGAGGTAAGTCAAGCTCATACACAACCTCCCCAACATGCCTCAATATCTCAAAAGGGCCAATAAACCTCGGACTCAACTTCCCTTTCTTCCCAAATCTCATAACACCCTTCATAGGCGAAACCCGAAGCAGAGCCCGCTCTCCGATCATATAGGAAACGTCACGAACCTTTCGGTCTGCGCAACTCTTATGTATGGACTGGGCTGTACGGAGTCTGTCTTGAATCACCTTCACCTTCTCCAAAGCATCCTGAACCAAATCTGTGCCCAATAATCTGGCCTCACCCGACTCAAACCAACCCACCAGATACCTACACCGCCTACCATATAAAGCCTCATACGGTGCCATCTGAACGCTGGACTGATAGCTGCTGTTATAAGCAAACTCCGCCAATGGCAAGAACTGATCCCAAGACCCTCCAAACTCAATCACACATGCACAAAGCATATCCTCAAGAATCTGAATAGTGCTCTCGGACTGTCCGTCCGTCTGAGGGTGAAATGCTGTACTCAACTCTACCCGAGTACCCAACTCACACTGAACGACCCTCCAAAACTGTGATGTGAACTGAGAACCTCTATCTGAAATAATATAAACTGGAATACCATGCAGATGAACAATCTCTCGGATATAAATCTCTACCAATCGCTCCGAAGAATAGGTAGTATACATAGGAATGAGATGAGCGGACTTGGTCAGCCTATCCACAATCACCCAAATAACATCAAACTTCTTCAAAGTCTAATGGAGTCCAACTACAAAGTCCATGGTGATCCGCTTCCACTTCCACTCCGGAATATCTATCTGCTGAAGCAACCCACCCGGCCTCTGGTGTTCATACTTCACCTGCTGATAGTTAAGGCACCGAGCTACAAATCCAACTATATCTTTCTTCATCCGCTCCACCAATAGTGCTGCCTTAAATCCTGATACATCTTCGCGACACCGGATGGATGGAATACCGCGAACTATGGGCCTCCTCTAGAATCAACTCCTGAAGCCTATCAAAATTGGGTACACAAATCTGACCCTGCATCCGCAATACCCCATCCTCACCAATAGTCACATCTCTGACATCACCGTGCTGAACCTTGTCCTTGAGGATAAGCAAATGAGGGTCATCATACTACCGCTCCGTGATACGATCAAATAAGGAAGACCGAGAAACCACGCAAGCTAGAACTCGATCGGGCTCCGAAAGATCCAATCTCACAAACTGGTTGGCTAAGACCTGAACATCCATCACCATAGGCCTCTCTGATGCTGGTAAATAAGCCAAACTCCCCAAACTCTCCACCCGGTGACTCAAAGCATCGGCCACCACATTGGCCTTGCCCGGTGATATAAGATGGTGATGTCATAATCCTTCAGCAACTCTAACCACCTCATCTGGCGCAAATTTAGATCTTTTTGCTTGAACAAGTGCCGTAAGCTCCGATGGTCAGTATAAATCTCACATGGAACCCCGTATAAATAATGGCGTCAAATCTTCAGGGCGTGAACAATGGCAGCTAACTCAAGGTCGTGAATAGGGTAATTCTTCTCATGTATCTTTAACTATCTAGACGCGTAGGCAATCACCCTACCGTCCTACATCAACACCGCTCCGAGGCCAATCCTCGAGGAATCACAATAGACCTATAAGACCCTGAACCTGTAGGCAATATCAAAACTAGGGCTGTAGTCAAAGCTCTCTTGAGCTTCTGAAAGCTCGCCTCACACTCCTCTCTCCACTGAAATGGAGCACCCTTCTGGGTCAACCTGGTCATAGGGGCTGCAATCGATGAAAACCCCTCCACAAAATGACGGTAGTAACCTGCCAAACCAAGGAAACTGCGGATCTCTGTAGATGAAAATGGTCTGGGCCAACTCTACACGACCTCTATCTTCTTTGGATCCACTTGAATACCCTCACTCGATACCACGTGGCCTAAGAATGCCACTGAATCCAACCAAAACTCACATTTCGAGAACATAGCATATACTTCTTCTCTCTCAAAGTCTGAAGCATAGTCCTCAAGTGCTTCTTCTCATGATCTTCCCGACTCTGGGAATACACCAGAATATCATCAATAAAGACAATACCGAACGAGTCAAGATATGGACGGAACACACTGTACATCAAATGCATAAAAGCTGTTGGGGCATTGGTCAGCCCAAATGATATGACAAGAAACTCGTAATGACCATATCGAGTCCTGAAAGAAGTCTTCGGGATATCTGGCTCCCGAATCTTCAACTGATGGTAGCCTGAGCGCAAATCAATCTTAGAAAACACCTGTGTGCCTTGAAACTGGTCAACCAGATCATCAATACGAGGTAAAGGATAGCGGTTCTTCACTGTCACATTGTTCAATTGGCGATAATCAATACACATACACATAGAACCATCCTTTTTCTTTACAAACAAGACAGGAGCACCCCAAGGTGATACACTAGGCCAAATAAAACCGTTATCAAGCAATTCCTGCAACTGATCCTTCAACTCCTTCAACTCAGGAGGAGCCATACGATACGGAGGAATAGAAATGGGATAAGTGCCCGACAACAGATCAATGCCAAAATCAATATCTCTATCAGGCGGCATGCCCAAAAGATCAGCTAGAAACACATTGGGAAAATCCCGTACTACTGGGACTGAATCAACTGAAGGGGTATTAACACTGACATCTCTCACATAAGCTAAGTACGCATCACACCCCTTCTCAACCATACGCTGAGCTTTAAGAAAAGAAATAAATCTACTGGGAGTGTGATCTAAAGTACCCCTCCACTCAACACGCGGTACACCTGGCATAGCCAGCGTCACGATTTTGGCGTGACAATCAAGAATAGAATAATGGGGCGACAACCAGTCCATGCCCAAGATAATATCAAAATCTACCACGCTAAGCAATAATAAATCGGCTATGGTCTCAAAACCACTAAGAGCAACCAAACACGATCGATAAACGCGGTCCACAATAAGAGAATCTCCCACATGAGTAGAAACATAAACAGGGGAACTCAAAGAATCCCGAGATACACCCAATGTGGAGCAAAATAAGAAAACACATAAGAGTAAGTAGAGCCTGGATCGAATAAAACCGATGCATCTCTATGGCAAACAAATATAATACTTATGAAGACAGAATCAGAGGCTACAGCCTTGGTAAGGGCAGGAAGGGCATAGTATCTGGACTGGCCTCCCCCTCTAGGGCGACCTCTACCTCCCCGACCTCCACCTCTAGCTGGCTGAGCAGGTGGGGTAGCAGCTGTAGCTGTAATCATAGCCTGTGAACTCTGCGGGGCATGTTGTGGCTGAGAAGTCTATGGAGGTGCACTCCTCCCAAGTCTAGGGCAATCCCTCACCACGTGGCGTGTGTCACCACACTCAAAACAAGCTCTAGGAAGATGTGGTGGTTGTGACTGGCGCAGACCAGGTCTGCTAGACTGGCCTCTGAAAGCACCCCGCGTAGGAGGCACGCTAGAAATCGGAGGTGCATAATAAGTCTCCTGAGGCCTAGGAGGAGCTGGAGCACTACTGGCTACTGGAAGAGCTGAATGAATAGGACGACTCATATAACCCCTACCATGATGACCTGCAGCTGGGGTATGGGCACCAGAATAATGGCTCGACTCTCAAGACCTCTTGGCCTTTCTCTCCTCTCTCTCCCTAGCATGCATACCCTCAATACTCCTAGAAATGCTCATCACCTGCTGATATGAAATATCCATCTCCAACTTACGAGCCATGCTAGACCTAATGCTGGGAATAAGGCCCTTAATAAACCGGCGAACTCTCTCGCGAACAGTAGAAACCAAGGCTGGTGCATGCCTAGCCAAACTGGTGTAACAGACAACATACTCTGAGACAGTCATACTACCCTAGCGCAAATGCTCAAACTCTGTGCGCCATGTGTCCCTGAGGCTCTGAGGAACATACTCTCTCAGGAACAGATCTGAAAACTGAGTCCAAGTCAGTGAAGTAGCCTCATCCGGACTGTCTAACTCATAGGTACGCCACCACTCATAGGTGGCTCCTCAAAACTGGAAAGTAGTGAAGGAAATACCGCTCGATCCTGATATACCCATGGTATGGAAAATGTGGTACCTCTTATCTAGAAATCCCAAAGCATCCTCTAATGCTAGACCGTTGGATACAGGAGGCTTGTACTTCTTAAACCTCTCAAGCCTTAGCTGCTCCTCCTTGGAAACCGTTGCCCTAACCTCGGGCTGAACTGGCACTGCAGGAAGTCTAGGAATAATCTTAGGGACCTGCTAAACATACACTCGCTGCTCAGAAGTGCAGGCGGCGGGAGTTTGTGCTCCTCCCCCAGCCTGAGATGTGGCTGCAGCAAGGGGAAACAACCCTGCCTGAGCCAAGGTGGTGTACATGCTCATGAATTGCACCAAAGTCTCCTGAAGGGCTAGAGTAGTAGTAGCAGGAGGTGTATTAGGTGCTTGGGCACCTGTTGGAACTGCGAGTGGTACCTCAGCGGCAGATTGTGCATGTGCTCTGGCTACACCACGTGTGCGCACTCGGCCTCTACCCCGACCCTAGCCTCTAACGGCTGCAGTATGGGGCGCGACTGCCTGATCGTCTCGGGTAGCACGTGTCCTCACAATCTGTGAGAGAATAGAAGATAGAATTTTAGAATTGTGATGTCAAAATACTACACGACAAGGAAATCAAATGAAGTGGAAATTTTCGTAACAGTTACATAGCCTCTCGTAGATAAGTATAGATGTCTCTGTACTGATCAGCGAGACTCTAATAAACCGGCTTGTGATCTATGACTCCTATGAACCTAGAGATCTGATACCAATTTGTCACGACCCCGGTTCATCCTCCATGAACTATCGTGATGGCACCTAGTCTCTACGACTAGGTAAGCCTAAATTGCGGAAGAAAACCAAAATTTGCGAAACTAAAATATTTTAAAATAGTAATAAAGTAATAACAATATTTAAATATGCCACTCGACATACACCATGTTTAACTCTCACTATCCAATACATAGATCCAAGACCCGAAAATCCAGGAATCACAAGTTAAGATCAATACTACATAACTCTAACTCCGGAATGTCTAATAAGAACAGAAAAATACAAAAAGGCTAAATACTAAAAGCAGGA
Organism: Nicotiana tabacum; assembly: GCF_000715075.1. NCBI lineage: Eukaryota > Viridiplantae > Streptophyta > Magnoliopsida > Solanales > Solanaceae > Nicotiana > Nicotiana tabacum. Next base: position 151,547,327 of record NC_134097.1, on the reverse strand, counting down.
GTAAAAAGGGATTTCTTGGTCTGCGGACGCGGTAGATGTACCTCGAAGTCTCTAGAGCATCCGCCTCCTCAAGGATGATAGGCCTGAGTAGCGGTACCTAGATCTGCACATGAAAAACATGTGCAGAAGGGGCATGAGTACACCACAACGGTACTCAGTAAGTGCCAAGCCTAACCCCGGTTGGGTAGTGACGAGGAAGGTCAGGGCCCTAATAAGGTTAAATAAATATAAAGATGACAGGATAAGGTAAGAAGTACAACTGAATATCTACAGTAAGGATCTATACAGGTTAATAAGAGTACAGTAACAGAAACAAAATAAAGGCAAATACCAGGAAATACCACTCATAACCAGGATAATAGCCGGGGATCTCTTAGTATCTCGAGGATCTCTTGGTATCCTCAATTATATGCTAGGGATATCTTAGTATCCCGAGGATCTCTTGGTATCCTCAATATATGCTAGGGATCTCTTGGTATCCTCAATATGCATGCCAGGGATCTCTTGGTACCCCGAGGATCTCTTGGTATCCTCAATTATATTCTAGGGATCTCTTAGTATCCTGAGGATCTCTTGGTATCCTCAATATACGTGACAGGGATCTCTTGGTATCCCGCACCTCAGTTTAGATCATAAATACGTACAGGGGATCTCCCGGGATGCCGTCCCGTAGTCCCAAAGTAAAAACACATAGTAGCAACAAAAGATTACCCAATTAAGCTAAATTCCGTACTAAGTAAACAGTTAATTCTAGACTAACATGCTTCACGTAATGCAATTAAGGTAGTTTAGGCAAATAGGCAATTAAGTCAACTAAACATGCTTTTCTAAACTAGCAACATGCTAAATACGCAAGTAGAATAAAACAGGAAAAAGAACTCAATTGAAATACTTAAGGAAAAATTGGATTTTCAACAATTAGCTCAAGCACGCGCTCGTCACCTCACGTACAAGGCGTTTCAATTATCAAATATATCATATCCTAAGGGGAAGGTCGCCCACACAAGGTTAGACAAGCCACTTACCTCGAACCAGCTCAAAATTAACCTGATACCACGTCATTGCCACAAGTACTCGACTCTGAATGGCCCAAATCTATTCAATTCAATTGCATAATGTAAATAACGCTTCAAGTAACTGATTATACAATTAAAGTCTAAGCTAATACGTGAAATTATGTAAAATGACCAAAATGCCCCTCGGGCCCACGTCTCAGAATCGGGTGAAATTTACATTTTCATAAACCTCGTACTCTCATGAGTCTATACATAATAAGAATACTGAAATCGGAGTCCAAATGACCCCTCAAATTCTCATTTAAAAGTCTCTTAAACTCAAGCCCTAATTACCCATTTTTTCAAAATTTTCACCACTAGTTAGGTCTTTAATCACATAAAAATGAGTTATGAAGTCAAGTATGTTACCTCCAAGTTATTCCCCTCAAATCCTTCATCTATCCCTTTCAAAGAGCTCCAAAACGATTAGAAATGGTGGAAATAAACCCCCAAGTCACGGAACCCCTTTTAAAATAATGCCCAGCAGTTTCCGCATCTACGGCCATGGGACCACATCTATGGTCCCGGGACCGCATCTACGGTCCCTTTTCTGCGGAACAAATATCGCATCTATGAATTTCACTTACAGAGCTAGCTTCCGCATCCGCGACTCCCAATTCGCAGATGCAGTACTGCTTCTGCGGTAATTCCACAACTTCTGCGGTTCCTGAAGAAAAGACCAAAATTCACTTTTGCAGCCCCTTAGACGCTTCTGCGGTGCCGCACCTGCGGTCCCCAAACCACAGATGCGAAAATATCAGAAGCAACTAAAATACAGCAGTTGCAACATTTCCTCAAACTTCTCGTTAACCATTCGAAATCACCTCGAGGCCCCCCGAGACCTCAACCAAAAGCACAAACATCACCTAATACCTTATTCAAACTTGTACCAGTCCTTAAAACACCTAAAACAACATCGAAACCTCGAATTAACTAAGGATTTAAGCCTAAGAACTCCAAATTTCCTCAAAATACGCTTTTGTTGAAAAAGTCTATCACAACCCGTCCGAATGAACTGAAATTTTGCACACACGTCACATTCAACACTATGGAGCTACTCCAAGCTCCGAAATTCCATTCCGACCGTCGGATCAAAATCTCACTATCGGACCGGAAACTTCAAAATTTTAACTTTCGGCATTTCAAGCCTAAATTAGCTACGAACTTCCAAAATACAATCCGAATACGCTCCTAACCCTAAAATCACCCAATGGAGCTAACAGAACCATCAGATTTCCATTCCAAGGCCGTCTTCACACTGTTCTGACTATGGTCAACTTTCCAACACTTAAGCTCTCATTTAGGGACTAAGTGTCCCAAAACTCTCCGAAACTCAAAACTGAACATCCCTGCAAATCGAAATAGCAGAAATAAAATTGGGTAAAGCAGTTAATAGGGGATCAGGGCATTAATTCTTAAGACGACCGACCGAGTCGTCACAAAAGCCATTCCCATCAAGCGCGGCTCCGAAGCCTATCCCGAAGAAATTCAAAATGCCCGATCTCCCGAAGTACAATGGAACCTCGGATCCCAATGAGCACGTCACTGCCTACACTTGTGTTGTAAAGGGAAATGACCTGAAGGATGATGAAATTGAATCCATCCTGTTGAAAAATTACGGGGAGACACTTTCAAAAGGGGCCATGATGTGGTATTATAACCTATCCCCGAATTCAATAGACTCTTTCGACAAGCTGGAAGATTCTTTTATAAAGGAACTGATCGGGTCCAACCCTACACCACTACAGAGTGGCAAGAGTGGTCGATGCAGCTTTTACCCAAGAAGGTCGGGATCGAATCCACAAGGAGCTAGAATATTTGGGAATTAGGTTTCTATCTACACTAGTAACATGCAAAGTAATTGTTTACACTTCTAAACATGCGTTGATGGTTCACTAATCTAGATTATCACTAAAGATGCTAAAATTAAGCTAAGTATGATATCTTTTGTGAGGTTTTCTTAATTTATGGAAAGGCATTAGGGAAGTGACTTTCCCCTAGGTGAATACTTGACGGGTTCTAAAGCCTAAGGCAAAGTTGTTATGTTTGGGATTGTGATATAGCCAATGCACAAAACTACTCAATCTATACCTCTCGATATCTTGAGTGACTTTGCCCTAATTGGCTTTCTCAAGACCAATTGGGTGTCAAAATTGTGCAAGCAATATAGGCTCAAGTCGGGTATTACTATCTCTAGGTTTAACCCTTTAATTGGGGCTATCAATTTCTTGAACACGCTCTAATTCCTTGTTGGCCTGATTTTCCTAGACTCAAGCTCTCTTTCTCAAGAAGAGACCAAGTCAAAAAGGCCCAAATTAGCATTTGCAACCACTAATTCAACATGGAAAACACGAATCAGGCCAAATATTAACCACCCATAAACACCTAAGCCCTAAAACAAGATACCCATCAAATACCCACACTAGGGTTGAGCCACAACCCTAGCTAATGGGTCTAGCTACTCATAATAATGGAAGAAATCAGATATTGAGATGAAGAATAACCCATAAAATATAATTACAAGCTAAGATTCAAAGATTCAATGTTAAACTAGCTACAAAATTACTCAAAATAGCTCAAAAACGGTGTTCACGTGCTCAGCTACAGATAAGATGACCTAAAAATCTGAAAAAGAAGTATTTATACAAGGCCAAAATTTTTGGACAAAATTTTCCATGAAGAAGGTACCGCGGACCTCGAAAAATGGACTGCGGCCGCTGTGAGGCTTTTTGGCTTCCAATCTTGTTCTCTGAATCTGGCCACCGCGGACGACAATAAATTAACTACGGCCGCGATTGATTCACCGTTGTCACATAAAATCAACAGCGGTCAGCGGTATCATAAAAGCTTCCAAACTTTAGGTTCTCTGAATCTCTTCTCCACGAACCGCAACAAATGGACCACGACCATGATGAGGCTACTGCAGCCGCGTAGAATCAATCGCGGGCCGCGTTGCTTGAAATTCAAGAATTGCATCCTCTCTGATCTTTGCCACCGCGGACCGCGATAAAAGAACTACAGTCACGGTGGGTCTATTGTAGCTATGGTGGATTTACTATTGTAGTGGTGCTTTGACTTATTCTTGGCACTTGTACAGGTTTTGACTCCTTTTTGAGCTGATTTTGACTTCCTTGTCACTTTTTGACCAAACACAACATATAAGCTTTCAGGATTACTTGTACACACTTTTAATCCAAAATTCAAGCAAAAATGAGTATAAAATAGACTAGAATCCCTAGTTATCAACTCCCCCAAACTTAAGCTTTTGCTTGTCCTCAAGCAAACAAAGTAAGTCCCACCTCCTTAAGAATAAAACCAAGAAAATTCAGCTGACCTAAAGTGACCACATCTAGCGTCAATTGGGACTAACAATTGCCTTCAATTCAAATGAATCATTAACAACATTCAACCTTTTTAAGCACCATGGTTTTAGTGCGACACAAAAGCATAAAGAGTTGACTCAACTCATCAAGGAAACTCTTTCTACTACTTTGATCATTGTGGAACCCAACTCATACTCCTCACTCTTCCTTAAGCAAAACCTCACTTTTAGATTGTAGTACTCAGAACGAGGATTGTGAAACACACTCATATCTCTCAAAGAAAGGTCACACGTCTAACTCTACGTACCATAAACTTGTCCCTTATGTGAGACCACTAATGTAAGGTTCACTCAACTCAAAATCATATATGGCTTTTGTGGGGATACAATGAAGGCTTTTGGTTTAGGGTAGGATATATTTGGTCTAAGAAGGTTTCTTCTTCCCTTAAACACTTCGTTTGCTTCATTTTGGCACATATTCTCTTCACTCTTTGAGCCATTTACTTCTTTATTAGGGATTAGAGAGACACACCATCACTCTTTCTTGTTCATTTCAAATCTTTTTCTCTTGTCTAATCTTTCCACGCCTTTTATCTTTTTACTTTTATTGAATCCCTTCATTTCTTCCATTGTTCATTCTTTTGACTTTTTGATTTTTTTCTTTTTTTTGCCTTTTCTTTTCTTCATTTTGTATCTTTTACCACTTTTTGCATTCCTCGTCTCTCTCCCCAAACTTATGTTTTTGCCTTGTGCTAAGGAAATATCGGGTGCCAAGAGAGGGTCATTTTAGAATGGGTAAAGGCTTGTATCATGGTTTTTGAAAGGAAAAGGGCTATGACTCAAAGGGGTTGACTAAAGATATTATCATTGGTAGGCTATGGATGTTTTCAAGATACCATTCGGATCAAGGAGAGCCTATAATCACTTCTCAAGTCAAACAACACTTAGGATTTCACCTAGATAAACATTCAGGGCAAGTTTTAGACTCAATGGCACGGGACTTGGACTTGCAAATTAAATTCTCACCACACAAGCTATAGGATTGCTAAAGAGACAGAGTCGGGGGCCTACAACAACCTTAGCTAAGATTTGAGCAACGCAAATGGTCCCAAAAAATCACTTGATGATTATTAGCCAACACACGAGTCTCAAGGTCACAAATATCATCATCCTATACACACCAATTTGTTTTTAACCATAAGACCAAAGGCAAATGTGTTAGGCCCAAATGAAGCTTTGCTTGAGGTACTATTACTCACTAGCTACTATTTACACAAAACGAAAAGAAAACAGACTCAAACCCTTAAGAAGGTTGTCATGCCATCCATCATCGAGATGAGCCTCCCGGTTCACACAAACTCCACCTTTGGAAAGAACCGTGTCATTAAGAAAATCAAAGGCTTATTGAGCGCAAAACTCAAAATAAGAAGCTACAAACTAAAAAAGAAGCTGCCAAAATGAAGTAAGAAGTTGTGAAAGAAAATACGGAAGGTAAACTAAATATGTACAATAGGGGATTTAAACGAATATATGTATGTCCCCGTGAAATGTTTACTCAAAAACCCAAAATCTTGTAGTGCAACACGGCAAGGATACAGCTTACGCTTATAGGCAACTCAAGAATCATGAAAAAAACTATCCAACCCATGACTTAGAGCTTGCGGCAATGGTCTTTGCACTAAATATTTGGCGACATTATTTGTATGGGGTCCATGTGGATGTATTTACGAACCACAAGAGCCTTCAATATATTTTCAAACAAAAGGAGTTGAACATGAGACAGAGAAGATGGCTAGAGTTACTCAAGGACTATGATATCGATATTCTCTATCACCCGGGAAAGGCCAATGTTGTGGCGGATGATCTTAGCCGGAAATCTATGGGAAACTTGGCTCATTTGAAGGCATATCAAAAGCCGTTAGCCCGGGAGGTTCACCAGTTGGCTAGTTTGGGAGTTCGCCTCGTGGACACTATTGAAGGAGGAGTAATTATGCAAAATAGGGTTGAATCATCGCTTGTGAAGGAGGTGAAAGAGAAGCAATTCAACGATCCATTGTTGGAACAGCTGAAGAGGGGTTCATAAACACAAGACCACAACCTTTTCTTTTGGCATGGAAGATGGTAACCTACGGTATCAAGGGCTCCTATGTGTTCTAAATGCCAACGATCTTCGAGAAAGGATCATGGCCAAAGCTCACACTTCCAGATATTCCGTACACCCAGGTTCTACAAAAATGTATCATGATCTTAAGGAAGTTTATTGGTAGAACAACATGAAAAGAGATGTGGCAGACTTTGTGCAAAATGTTCAAACTGTGAGCAAGTGAAGGCCGAACATCAATGGCCCGGTAGGTTGGCTCAAAGCATAGAAATTCCAATGTGGAATGTGAAATGATCAATATGGATTTTGTGGTAGGGTTACCGCGCACTCTGCGCAAGTTCGATTCAATTTGGGTGATCGTGGATCGACTCACGAAATCAGCGGACTTCTTGCCAGTCAAATCTACCAACATAGCAGAAAATATGCTTAGTTGTATATCAAAGAAATAGTCATATTGCATGGCACTCCAGTTTCAATCATTTCAGATCGAAGGGCTCAGTTCATGACCAACTTTTGGAAGAAACTTCAGCAAGGTTTGGGTACGCAGGTAAATCTTAGTACAATTTTCCACCCTTAGACCGACGGGCAAGCGAAGCGGACTATTCAGATGCTTGAGGACATGTTGCGTGCTTGTGTTCTTGATTTCAAAGGTAGTAGGGATGATCAATTGCCACTTGTAGAGTTTTCTTATAACAACAGCTTCCATGGTAGTATCCAGATGGCACCATTTAAAGCATTATATGGTAGGAGATGTAGGTCTCCCATTGAGTGGTTCGAAGTTGGAGAAGTTGAATTGATAGGGCCAGACCTTGTGCATCAGGCTATGGAGAAAGTCAAGATTATTAAGAAGAGGTTGAAAACTGCTTAGAGTCGGCAAAAGTCTTATTCGGACATTCGTCGTAGAGATTTAGAGTTCAAAGAAGATGATTTGGTATTTTTGAAGGTTTCCCCCATTAAGGGTATCATGCAGTTTGGAAAGAAAGGAAAATTGAGTCCAAGGTATGTTGGACCATATAGAATCACTCAGAGGATCGGCCAGGTGACATACAAGCCTGAGCTACCACCCGAGATTTCATTGGTACACCCAGTCTTCCATGTGTCTATGTTGAAGAAGGTAGTGAGAGATCCGTCCACTATTGTGCCGGTTGAGACTATTGAAGTTAATGAAGAACTATCATATGAGGAAGTTCCAGTTGCCATTCTTGACAGACAACTCCGAAAATTGAGAAATAAAGAAATTGCCTCCGTGAAAGTATTGTGGCGAAACCAACAGGTTGAAGAAGCCACTTGGCAAGCCGAGGAAGAAATGAAGAGGAAGTACCTACATTTGTTTGCCTATCCATGTAATAGCTTCTATGAATTTGGTTCCTATGAACTTTGTATCACTTGGTTAGTCTATGTAAAACGATTCCATTTTGATTGTATATATTGCCTATGGGACTGTGGTTAGTATGGTTATGAATTATGTCATGTCAATAGATTGTGTATATGCGGTTCAGATATGTTTTTGGAGCTCTCTAGCAGGTGGATAGGCCTAGATACAAAGGAAACTTTGGCAAAATTTCTGGAAATTTAGAGAGTTAGCCAAATTTGGGGGCTGTTGGTATGTGGTGTGAAACCTCCTTGTGATTTTTGCGAAGGGCAGTTATGCGGTGCATTATGCTACTACAGAATAGGTATACAGACCCCATACTGGTGCATACCCGGGCAGTATATTCAAATCTTGAGGGCCACTTTTGCAGTCCTTTTTGCGAGCCGCATGTCAATTATGTGATCTCATATGCTACCGCAGATTGAGTTGGGGCTCCTATTTTCTAACTTTTAAATCCTGACCCCATTTCATTAAAAACACCCCCATTAGACCCTTTTGTGCTATTTTTTTACTACATTTAAGGTGAGAGAAAGTGTTCTAGAGGGAGAGAGTGATCCTCACCAAGTCCCCACTTAATCCTTGCCTAAACATTTGAAGATTATCAAGTAAATTTACTAGGCCTTCACCCCAAGAGGTAAGAACTTGAGCCCTTGTCTTTGATTTTGAAATTCCTACTAGAATAAGTAACTAACAAGGGGGTACATGGGTATAAGGATAGATTTTCTTGCATGCATGTATGATAAAAAGGGTATGGGGAGGCTATGAACTAAAATGTAATAATGGGGTGTAGGATGATAGAATCTCTCACAAAAAGGTTTTAAAATCATAATGCACACTTAGTGCTTGATACTGTGCCCAAATGAGCTAGAATCTTGATTATCCCTCTAATTCTTGGTTCAACTTGTAATTATCATAAAATAGATCGAAGTTGCTAGGAGTTCCGGAATTATTGTAAGAATATAGGGAAAGCTCTATTAAGGTATGTATGGCTAAAGCCCCCTCTTCTTAAAAATTGAGCTCCCATGATGTCCATGCATATGTTGTAAGTCCGAAATTTGATTGATGTAGTATTTGTTATTTCAAAGGAGTTGGTGTTGCAAGGATATATGTGAAAGGTGTGTCTCAATGTGTTCAATATGCTATTCTTGGTAAATTGAGAATATATGAAGAATGTGAACTATATGCTAAATTGACTAGATTTCAAGTCAAGTTTAAATTGTGATTATCATGCTGAATCATGTGAATTCCTCTCTATGTTTACAACTTGAATTGCTCTTGTATGTGCCCATTATATTAAATTGCAAGTTTGATGTTGAAAGTGAAAGTAATGTGGAATGTGAATTTAAAAAGTTGGCCTGGTGCCAAGTATGATGTTATAATTGTGGCCCCAAGTGCCGACGAACTGATATATGTGAAATAAAGATTAAAATAAGGTGATTGATGGAAAAGGAAAAATGTCTTGGTAAGATGGCCTAGCCGATCAGGCCGTGATCGGACGCCATGCCGCACACATGGTAGTATTGTGCCGATATTGAAACCAAAAGGTGAGAATGAAATTGTGATTGAGGTACATGTCTCAAAGGAGGCAACCTAGCCGATCGGGTCGTGATTAGACTCCGTGCAATAAAGCGGTGGTATTGTGAATGATAATGCAACTGTATGAAATGTCCCAACCGAAATCTATGGAAATTATGTGAAAGCTACGTGACTCATTTTACTTGATGATGTGGTAATTGTTTAAAGCTCGTGTTAGTCCTTATGATTTCTTTGTTCTTGTATGGTTGTTCTTTCTAATAAAATGGTGTTTAGTTATACATACTAGTACTATTCCATGGTACTAATGTCCCTTTTGCCGGGGCGCTACATCTTTTGAATGGATGTAGGTGGTTCCATAGCAGATAGTGTCGATCACAGGTAGCGGAGCATCCTCCTCTCAGAAATCTTGGTGAGCCCCTTTTCTTCCGGGGTTTATGTTGTACATCTTTTATTGGGGGGCCTTGTTGCCGGCATTATCATAACTGTCTTTTGTATCCTTAGAGGCTCCGTAGACGTTTTGTGTGGGTTTTGTACAAGTATTGGATGGGTCACTAGACTATGTTGTAATTCTAAACTCTTGTTTCCTCTAAACTGTAACTGTATGAAATTTTGGAAACTTAACTATGGTTTAAGGATTGTAATATAAAATAAACTAGCAATGTTTCATGTATGATCTTTCCTACTGTCAAATTTAAATGAAAGCATGGTTTCTTGATCATAGTGATCGATTGAGTGTCGGTCGCGCTTCCCGAGGTTGGGGCGTGAAAATATATACATAAGAAAGTAATTTTATATACAAATCAAGATTGCAAAATAGGAAAAATGAAATAAACTGGTACAATTATATACATACCAAAAGTGAAAAAGCATAACAAAAAAAAGAAAATAGTATCATAATTACAGTCCAACATCATCATAATAGGGCTACTCCCTCAAATGAAAGCTAGCATTGTACTCAATGCTAACTAGCCAAAAGTAAGCTAAAAAAGAAGATAGAGAGTAAAGAAAACTCCCTTTGGATCCTCCGTCTGCATGGGGTCATAAGCCTGGGTACCTGAGTCCTATGACTGCTTGGGAACCTATGACTGGATCCCTGTAACCTGTGCCTGCTCTGGGACCTGAGGTTGGCTAGAGGAACCTCTTTGCGGGTCCTCCAACTCAATCACTACATCATCTGCCTGAGAGATCACTCTCCTCTTCTTTGGTGCCCTCCAACTCCTGCTCCTGCTCCGGCTCAGTCTGAGCTGCTGGAGGCTAGTCATGCAATAATAGCTCTAATGGTAGATGATCAACAGCCTTCATCTTCTCCACTTCTCCCGTCAACTCCTTCACAGACTTCTTTGAGGCCCGAGTATGCTTTAGTTTCTTTGTCTGCTTGGTCATCTCCTTCAGTGACTTTCTATGAGCATCTATAGCATCCATAATCAACTTTTGGTTCTTCAGGAGCTTCTTCTGGTTGTCCATAAGCTCCTTGAGAGTCTCCTCCACTGAAGCTGGAACTTGTGGCTGTGGGGGTACGGACTTGGCTGCCACTGAACTAGAAAGTACAGACAGCTTAGAAGTTGTTGTCTGCATCTAGTTGTTGATACTGCAGAGTGTTTGGGTCAATATGTGAGCAGTCAATGGATATGCTGAGGATGATGGGATATCTGGAGCAGTGGAAGTAGATGGCCCAGAGACAATAGCTGGTGTGGTTGTGGGAGGCTGAGAAGAAGTGACTACTACTATTGGCTCTTCAGATTGGCTAGTAGAAGTAGTGGCTTTGCCTTTAGGATCTTTGGCTTTGGGGTTGTCATCTGCCTTGAGGCTGTACCAGGACATTTTGGGTTTCATCTTCACATCAAAGTTCCTTTTCTCCACATTTTGGTGTTCCAAATACATTGTAAGGAAATTTAGGAAGGGGTATGATCTATCACCTTCATTGATCACCCTAGTGATCACCCTAGACATGATATTTCCGATATTAATCGGGAACCCTGCCATAATAGAAGCCACTAATATCGCCCAGGAGATCGACATGGAGTTTTCATGGGTAGTAGGGTCCAGCCTGCTGCATACAAAAGTCTCCCACCCTTTTGCCTCGAAATTTAGAGTTTTCCTCAAAATTTGAATTCCTGATGTCAACCATGCTGGGGTGGTGCCTGGGAGAGCCAAATATGATGCTAACCATGGACGGGCTACCTCATCAAGTGCCAATTCTTCCAAATACAATGATTCATCTTCCTCAGGAAAGCCCAAGTACACATTGATTGTCTTACCATCGAACTTCACTTTCAAATTCCGCACTTTAGTCACTTTGGTATCCTTCTTGATGTGGGAAGCATTGGCGTAAAACTCTTTGACTAAGTGTTTGTTTGCCTCTAACACCTTGCTGGTAAAGTAATCCCACCCCACACGTTCATTGAATTGTTGTTTGCCGTTGGGGTTGTATGGTAAAGTGCTTGTTTGCCTCTCTATGAATTGGCGCTCAATAATAAGCGACCTTAGAGGCCATCATTCTCGTAACTTGTGATAAGCTACCTCACTGACAAACCGCTTTTGCCACACCTCGGGATTTCTAGTTCTTTCCACACCCCTGGGTTGAGGCATACCTCCTCCCTCTTCATCTGGTACCCCAACATCTACATCCCTTCCCAGTGACAAAAGTGTAGGTGAGGTTGAAGCTGCACTATCACTGCTCTCAGCTGAGCCCTCAGATGACTCAGAAGAAATCTGAACTGAAGCTTGAGCAGTAGGAGAGGCCGGAGGTGTAGGTCTCTCAACCTATGTCTCTCCGGGAAGTCGGGTACATATTCCGGCATTGCGTCAGACTCTTATGCCTCCCGGGAAGGCACATACTCACTTCCCTCAGAATGGGATGTAACTCTATCTACAACTTTGATTTGTTTTCTGGTTTCCCCAATTGCTTTTCGAACCTATGGTGTCAATTTTATCATTCCTCATCCCCTACCCCGGGAGGACTCCCCTCTTCCTTTTTGTTTGTCATCACCTCCTCTTGATTTAACTATTGTCTGCAAGGAGAATTCACTTAATGTTTGTTAGTATCAATACCAGAAGAAGCAGTGACGAGTATGATTGGAGACAGTTGATCGCGAACCACAGAAAATGCATCGCAGCCGCAAAGATACCACCACGGACTGTGAAAAATTGAACCACGGCCGCAGTGGGTCTATTGCAGCCGCGGTGGATTTACTACTGTAGCAATGCTTTGACTTGTTCTTAGCACTTGTGTAGGTGTCACTCCTTTTTGAGCTGATTTTGACTTCCTTGTCACTTTTTGACCAAACACTTCAAACAAAAACAACATGTAAGCTTTCGGGATTACTTGTACGCACTTTTAATCCAAAACTCAAGCAAAAAGAAGTATAAAATAGACTAGAATCCCTAGTTATAAGGCACATACCGGTGCCATCAAAGTCGCTACAAGGAAGTCCGACGTCTTCAAAATCAAACAGAGAGAAGATGAGATGTTGCGAGAGTTTGTATCTCACTTTCAAATGGAGCGAATGGAGTTACCACCAGTCTCTGATGACTGGGCAGTGCAGGCCTTCACCCAAGGTTTGAATTAACGAAGCTCAGTAGTTTCGAAGTAGCTAAAGCAGAACTTGGTTGAATATCCCGCCGTGATTTGGGCGGATGTCCACAACTGATATCAATCAAAGATTAGGGTCGAGGATGACCAATTGGAGCCCCTCGGGCTCAATATATCCTAGCAGGCTCCTAGCAAAGGAGCGAAAGCCAAACAAGGAAAGGTACCAACCATACACTGAAGATCGAAGAAATGCCCAAAGGCGTAACATACCCCGAAATGACCGAAGGGCGGCCCGAGGTCAGAATCCTCAGGGACTCGTGATCAGAGTCGGATTTGACAAATACACAGGGACGACGGAGGCACCTGGTTATCTGAGTACAACTTCAGCATCGATGTTTCGGACATCGTATCAGCCATAGGTAAAATTAGAGACACCAGGTGGCCAAAACCCATACTATCACATCCGCCGCAAAGGAAACCTAACTCGACGTGCAAATTTCATGGCACACACGGTCATAGGACCGAAGATTACAGACCGCTCCGAGAAAAAGTAGACTAACTACTTAACAAAGGGCACCTCCGAGAGTTCCTCAGCAACCGAGCCAAAAATTAATTCCGGGAAAGAGAGATGAACAGGAAAAAAGAAACAGAAAAACCACAACATATCATCCACATGATTGTTGGGGGGAGTCGACAGCCTACAGGAACCCATTGTCAAACGAACAAAAATATCCGTCACCAAGGAAAAGCAAACTCGAGGTTACATACCCGAGGGCGCTCTCACATTCAACGACAAGGACATCGAGACCCTGTCTCAGCCTCATAAAGATATATTGGTAATTTCTTTTCTTGTGAATACATTTCAAATTAAACGTGTACTTATGGATTCAGGTAGCTAGGCCAACATTATCAGGTCGAGGGTGGTGGAGCAGCTCGGACTGTACGACCAGATCGTGCCCGCCTCTCGAGTCCTCAACAGATTCAACATGGTAAGCGAGACAACAAAACGGGAAATTACCCTCCCGGTCAATGTGGCCGGCACAACCCAAAATGTCAAGTTTCATGTCATAGAAGGAGACATGAGATACAGTGCCTTGATCATAAGGCCATGGATACACTGCATGAGAGCAGTGCCATCAACCCTTCATCAAATGATGAAGTTTCCAAATAAAGGACGGAATAAAAATGGTATACAGGGAGCAACATGCTGCGAGAGAGATGCTCACAATGCACGATATGGTACCAACATCGGCACCTTCAACATCGAAGAAGCCAAAGGATAGGCAAACAACGAAGTAGCAATCAAAAGCTACATCCTCGGTTGCACCCGAGTGAACGAATCGGGACCGTATCGCATCTCCGGAGCAAGCAATGAAAGCATATCGAGGCTCAAAATGCCATCACAACTAAGGAATAACCGCCTCCCTTTTTATTTACTTCTTACACTAACCTGTGTGCAGGCGTCCAGTTAGAAGAATCGAAGTACCTTCCATATTGAAGACCTTAGGTTTTAAAGCATGCGTTGCACTCTTTTCCTTCGATCGGATTTTATCCCAAGAAGGGTTTTACCGGTAAGGTTTTTAATAAGGCAACATCTATATGCTACCTAAGGAGAACTAAACAAGTATTCAAGGCTTTTCTTCAATCAACCTCGAAACACTGGGGGGCATCCCCCCGAGAGACCACCTTCTCGAAGAAGTCAAGATGAGCCAAAAAGGGTCTTGATAGGAAAATGATGTATCAGGCAAAACAGTCGAATGAATCGTGTCTACATAGAATAATTGAACCCTTGACGGCGAAAATATGTATACTTATACCAAGTAATCAAAGGAGTATCTTTTACCACCAAAAACGCTTCGCATTTCAAAGAAGTCTGGTATTTTTACAAGAAACAGCTCTAGGGCCTTAAATTTTCTGAACACTCGGGGACTGACATCAAAAACTCGAAGCAATAAGACTCCTGGTTCGGAAACTTTAAACTCGTAAGCCCTCAATGAGGCAACATCAAAGTTCACAAAGAACGACTCTAGAGCCAAAAAAGCGCTTGATGTCTCGGGGACTATCGTCGACTGTCACCCATCGAGCTGTCAAAAACTCGAGGCAATAAGGCCCCGTGCGGGAAACCTCGAGCTCATAAGTCCTCCATAAGGCAATACCAAATCTGTAAGACCTCAAGAAAGGCATGAATCATACTTGTACCAAGAATCTGTAAGACCTCAAGCAAGGCATGAATTATACTTGTGCCAAGTAACCTATATGTAGGACCTCAAGTAAGGCATGTTCAAATTTATAAGACCTTACAAAAGGCATAATCACGATCTTAAAGTTAAAGCTATATATTCAAACTTGTAAGACCTCTAAAAAGGCATACCCTCGATATAGACGCCGGAGCTATTTCACTCGGGGACTAAAAGGCTACGACTAAACACAATGACTATGGTCATAAGGCTTTGGCCAAACTAACGTGACTCGGGGATGCCCAACTGTCGCCATAAAATCACAGGCCTTCAATTACTTCGAAAATACTTCAAAAAGAACCGATTAATCAGGCTACCCTCGGCATAAGCAAAAGAGTTTCGATCATGGCAGCTCCAAATAACAGGCTTTGAAATAATTCAGCCACTGAGCGAAACCTCTCGAGGTGCTCATTCATCGATCACAATCGAGGTTCTTATCGAACCGTCGAAGAGTCGGGAAAACACAAAAACTTCAAAAAGTCTTTGACGAGGGAAAATAAAAGCCTATATTTGATGTCGTACCGACCCAATGCGTAAGAGCCACTGTCACCAGCTTAAACTAAAGGTCGTACTGACCCAATGTGTGAGAGCCACTATCGCCAGCCTATATTAAAAGTCGTATCGACCTGACGCGTAAGAGCCTAAGCGCCAGCCTATATTAAAGATCATACGGACCCGATACGTAAGAGCCCAAGTGCCAGTCTATATTATAGGCCGTACCGACCTAACGCATAAGAGCCACTGTCGCCAGCTTAAACTAAAGGTCGTACCAACCCAACGCATGAGAGCCACTGTCGTCAGATTAAACTAAAGGCCGTACCGACCCAACACATGAGAGCCACTATCGCCAGCCTATATTAAAGGTCATACCGACATGACGCATAAGAGCCTAAGAGCTAGCTCAAAATTCAAAAACCTAAGGGCCAATGAGCTCGAAGTCAAAACCCGACTCGAAAATTAAGCCCAAAACGGTTAACTAAAAACGCCTAAGGGCAAATGTGTAAGAGACAACGGGCTAGCCTAACAATCCTCAGTGCCGATTTCTAAACATAAGGGTTTTATCTCGAAGGCCAATTCATCTGGCTAATCACTGACAAACGTCAAAATTCAAGACAAAGAAAGAGATACTCAAGCATAGAGAAATTCATGAAAGGTGAAAACCAGAAGGCTTCTTTTTATATGTATATATGAAAAAATAGAAAGCTTCATTTATAAATGTTCCCTAAGAGCATCATACATAGAATCAGAGAGAAAAATCCTAGTCTATGTTCCTCTCGGGGACTGTGGCCCCATCGGCCCCTTCCTTATTATCTTCGGCATCAGATATGAGGAACTTGGCAATTTATCCTCCTTGACCTGCTCTATCTCTTCCGAGATATCGAAGCCCCTAGCGTGGATCTCCTCGAGGGTTTCCCTCTGGGATTTGCATCGAGCATATTCATTGATTCTGCTCTCCCGATCGGAAGACCCTCTCAACTCAGCACGAGCGTCGAGAACATCTTTCAAATAGACGACCACTTTCTTATCAGCCTTGGCCCGAATCTCTTCAGCTTTAGCCTGGGCGTCTTCAACCTCGAACTTCATCTTCAAAAAGTTAGATTCGAGACTTGCAATCCTGATCGTCTGGACCAAGCTGTTTTCACGGGCGTTCCTGAGCTGCACTTTGAGGGCATAAGCCTTCTCCAAAGCATTCTTCTTGGACAAACTTAGGCATCTATCTAATCTTTTATCTCATCACACTCATACCTGGCCTGACCAACTTCGCCCCAAAGGCGTTCCAGGTCCTCCATCTTTCTCTGCAACTGAAGTATCAAATTATTAATCTCCAAGGGTAGAAGAAGAAACATGCATCCCCTCGAAACAAAGGTTACCTGTCTCTTGACGTAGCCTTCGTAGTTTCGTCTTTGACTCGCCTCGTATCGCAGGTATACTAACTCCTTTGCCCTTTTATCACAAAGAAGCCTGAGGGATTTCTCCCCATCCAAAGCTTTCCGCAACCTAGCTTCACTGCAGAGCAGCTCAGACTTAAGCTTATCAAAGGCCTATGAAAAAGAAGCTCGGTGAGAAAATGAAAATGAAAAACTGAAAAACCAACAAAGTCAACCAAAACTCACCACAGAACAGAGTCGCCGAGCCTCCTCAAAAGTTGAGCGTGCATCTACTGGCCTGGTCTCATTGACCCCAGCCGAATCACTCTCGGTGGGGATATGATCGCTCGATACCCCGCTTGATTTAGGCAGCCCCTGGCCTCGAACTTCCCTCGAAGTACCTTCGACGGGGAAAGATGATGGCAACAGAAAATCTTTATCCCTCGAAGTACCTTCGACGGGATAAGAAGACTGCGGCAAAGAAGGAACCATTTTCCCAAAGCTAGAAACCTCGGCTGATGCAGGCTCAGCTGATATATTTTCTTTGAGCCTCCGGGGAGGGCTTGCCTCATTTTGTGCACCTTCTCCCTTCGAGGATTCCTTCCGTTTGTTATTATTCCTTGACCCCGAAGCCGACGACCCTTCCTCCTCACCGAAAGAGCATGGTATCACCTCAAGAAGTTTTCCAATGCTTGCGGTGACAGAATTAATACACATAAAAGAAAGTACCTTTCAAAGAAAATAAACCACGCAGCACGTACCGTGGTGTTTTGCTTCCCATATACCCTTTGACAGGTCTCATCACTTGCACTCATCGTAGGTCAAGCGAGCTGCCAGCTTCCAAGTCCAATCCGCCAGGTCGGGGACCTCATATGACATCCAGGGGATTGTTGTACAAAGGAAAAGGAAAATATCTTTACGGATCCACCTCCACCATGAACAAAAATGATAAAAACATAATTGTACCACTTACGTGTGAAATTACATTTCTCAAGAAATGGCAGGAACTCCACAGGAATAATATCGACAGTCCGCACTCGGACAAATCGACTCATCCATCCTCGATCCCTATTTTCTTCATCGTTGGCAACAAAGGACCTGGTGGATCGACATCGTAAAGATATTAGGCCTCAGTAATGAAAGGGCCGTATAATCTGATGAAATGGCTAAGGGTGAACTCAAGCCCGGTTTCCTCCGCAAAGAACCTTATCATCAATACTATTCTCCAGAAAGATGGGTGAACCTCTGCCAAGGTTGCCCGATATTTTCGACAAAAGTTGAGAACGACTCTATCAAGAGGGCCCAACGTAAAGGGGTACGTATATACGTTCAAAACCCCTCTGCATGAGCCATGATGTTCTCTTTAGGGGAAGGTACCCGCAGTAACACATTTTCTCCCCATCCGCAGTCTCTCCTAACTGCCTCAAGATGTTCCTCTCTTATTGATGAGATGAACCTCTATGCATGCTCCCAATGGCCCTGAACATTGGGAGGTCTATCTAACATCAAATCTCTCCTCGAGGCAAAGCATCTCGAGGTTAGCTCGCCAGATGCCGGCGGTGTACCACCGACCAAGCAGGAAGTAGAGGCAGAACACTCCTCTTCTTGGTGAACGGATTTGGGCGTAACAGACATAGCTATGGTAAAATAAGAGAAGAGAAATGAAAACATAGGCAAAAACTTTGAATTAAAATGATGAAAAAGCTGACCCAAGGAAGGAGAACTCTATAAAAAAGGATAGCTGCTCAAAGTAGCAAAACCCTCAAATAAGGGGAGAGCAAACTCATATATAGAGCAAGCGGAGACTGTTCGCCTACTATGAAAGTCAGTTATTTCTAACTATGCCATTATCACTTTTAGGGAAAGTGTATCGGTAGGACCATCCCGGTCACTTCATAATCGTGTCTTATGAATGACGCTGTCGTACAATGCTCGAGGGGTCAAAGATTCCCATGTCAACCTAGCCTCGAGATGGTGCCCGATCTCGAGGATCTCTGCTACCATATCGATGGGCTCTAAGGAGCCATCTATACCAATCTAGCCTCGAGATGGTGCCCGATCTCGAGGATCTCTATCAATATAAAATTGGGTTCTAAGAATCTATCAGCATCAATCTAGCCTCGATATGGCGCCCGATCTCGAGGATCTCTATTACTATAACTATGAGCTCTAAGGAGCTATCCATATAAACCTAGCCTCGAGAGAGTACCCTATCTCGAGGATCTCTGCTATTACAAGTGCGGGTCATTCACCCGATTCTTTGGCCCTCGGGCTACATGAGCCCGAGTTAGTTCTCACCCGAAAATTATTAACAAAGCCTCAGGGTTATCTTCGCCTTTAGACCAATTTAAACACTCTCTCGATTACTTTAGCCCAGGGGCCATCAGATTTCGAGTGTATCCTCGCTCAGGGGCCACCTATAACGCCTTAGGGCTATCTTCATTTTATGTTCAAATCGAGTTTACGAGGCCGCCCGAGTTCAAGAAAAATCTCACTCGGGGACTATTTGTAAAAGTCTAAGGGCTATTTTTATTTTCAAATGATCGAGCAAACTCTCACTCGATGATTAGTGACAAGGCCTAAACGGGCTAACCTCTATTCAAAGAAAATCGGGACCCTGCTCTCGCTCAACTCGAACTCAGAAGTCCCGACGGTCTATGTATGCACCAGATCAATCCAGACTTAGTTCGGGGGGTGATAAAGAATCTCAAGAATTATCATATTAACTAATCGAGAACCAGAGGGATTACAATGTCTGGTTCCAGGGGTTTGAACCAATCAAAAGAAAAATGGAAAAGGGCCTAAACTACCCCTGTCGTTTGCTAAATGGTTTATAAATACCCTTCGCCCATCTATCCGTTCAAAAAAATATACTCCGCCCATCTATTCGTTCAAAAAAACACATTACATTAATTTTATTAACAAAAATACCCCCGCGACTAACAACAGAACTAGTGGGTCTTTCATTTAATGACGTGTCGATTTTTAATTGGGCCACGTGGCAATTTTTGACTGGAACAAAAAATGGATATTATTTCAACCTATTTACCTTATTCGGCCCATTTACAAAAATGAGTGGTATCTATCACACCCATTCCCACTCATCTGATCTCCCTTTTTCTTCTTCTCCAATTGGGACACTGCATACACACAATAACAAATTAATTAAAGAATAGAAAAAACCCAAAATCAAATAACCCAAAATTCAAACCAGATTATGAAACTTCTCCAATCAAACTCAGGGTAAGTATTTAAACTCTTAAATGGAAAATCAACAGATACACTTGGGTTGTTAAATAAGAAGACAAGGATCAAAACAAACCAAAAATCTGAAACAAAAAAATTGAGCCCAATTGCTAAAATTGTCCAAATATATCAATCAAATCTAGGAGAAATATTGAAACTTTGAAAAGGACAAGTAATGAAAATCTTTGGATTGTTCATAAGAAGACAAAAGAGCCACGAAATAACAGAGAAAAACAACTACATATAACTGATACAAGCACACAAGAAAATTGAAAGGTGCTAAAAAGCTTGAAATTATCACATTCTAGGATAAAGATTGAATCTATAAAAGGTAAAAAAAAAAAAGTAAAGAGTTACATTTGGGATGTTCATAAGAAGAAGAAGAGGAGGACAAAGAACCATGAATTGCAGATGAAGTGAAAGCCAAAGCCATATTTTCAAACACAAAGAAAGATTTATTTCAGCAAAGAAACGCTAAAAATTCTTTGTGAGATGAGAGTGGGTGAGAGTGGGTGTACTGGGTGATAAGGAAATGGAGAGGGAAAAAAAGCAAAGAAAAAGAAAGAAAATAATTAGGCAAGTTAAATAAATAGGGTCGGACCAGGTAAATGGGTAAAAATAAGACCCATATTTGATTCTTGGTCAATAATGTCACGTGGCCCAATTAAAAATCGCCACATCATTAAATGAAAGACCCACCAGTTATGCCGTTAGTCATGGGGGTATTTTTGTTAATAGAATTAACGTCGTATATTTTTTTGAACGGATAGATGGACGGAGTGTGTTTTTTTTAAAGGAAGAGATGGACGGAGTGTGTTTTTTTGAACGGATAGATGGACAGAGGGTATTTATAAACCATTTAGCAAACGATAGGGCTAGTTTTGGCCCTTTTCCGAAAGAAAAATAAAAGTTCAGCACAAGCCAAAGGCAATTCGAAGAAACTTTTATATTGATAAAAGACGATTACAAAAGCATACGAGGGGTCCTTACACAGAAACAAAGAAGCAGAAAACAATATTTTAAAAGCCTAATCTACTTTTGGAAGTACATCCTCGGGAGCGACATCTGCGAGAACCGTTTCCTCGAGGACTCCATTTTGATCTTCCGAACAACGTCTTCGAGAATCTCCTCCAAAGCAGCAATAGATGAGGAAGAGGCTGTAGCCTATCAAAGAGCAAAAGCTTTTAACAGGCAGGGAAAATTGTGGCTTGGTGAAAACTTTGGCGAGTATGGGTCTCTCCAGCACTACTATTGGGAAGCCACTTCTTGAGACATTGTACTGGTATGAGATTCAAAAGTTAGTAGATGGTGCCACCTCACTTCATAGAAAGCAAAAGGAGTGAAGCGCCATACCAGGTTGAAGTTAAGAGAGGTGAGCAGCAGTTCATGGTCCACATATCCTCTAATACAGGAATAATTTGAAGTCCCGCTCTCTATATTTCGTGCCAACAACAACAAACTTAGTGGGGGAAAAGCTCTGAAAAAGAGCCATGGCATAACTGGCAAAACCGCTGCCATATGACCTTATGGTCACGGGCTTGAACCATGGAAGTTAGAGTTTGGATGAGGATGAAGAGAAGAAAAGGGCTAAAGGCTGTTGAAGAATGGCCGGGTGGAATTTTGGTTCAAGTAACCTTCCATTTATAGAAAGGCAGTAACGCAACCGGAAGCGCAATCAATGCCTTTGGGAAACGGATCGACAGCGATATATCGCTTTTGGGAAAATAAACCGGCGGTGCGTTGAATGCTTCTAGAAAGATGAATTGATGAGACGTCTTAGTCATCACAAAAGCTTATGTCATAAGCATGATGTCATCGTGAGAAGCTCGAAGAGATCAATGTCAAAATCGTTTCATATCATTTTATTCTAAGAAATGCGGGGACTATCTGTATACGACATAAAATCGGGCTCGAGGCTCGACCTCGAGGGTTCCCTATGCTCAACCTCAGGGAAGAGCAAATTGGTGGCTATGATGAACGAGTGGGAGATTCCAAGGCAAGTGGTTAGAGCTGACCAAGTCTATAAGAATAGTGCAAGCCTGTACCGCGATATTAAATAGTTGTACCAGCTGCAGATCTTTGCAATAAATGCATATGTACTATGTTGGGATTCCCCTCCTATATAACGGAAACCCTTGTTATTTTTTGCACACATGATATTCAATACAAGAAAAAAGAACATTCTCTGCTCTCTAACTCAAACACTCTCTATTGCCTTTCCTTTGGTTTATTGATTACATTTATTGTGTTTCATTGATTGTTCTTCATTTATTACTCATCATTGATCATAAAGAGCCCTCATTAAAGCTCTTAGAACTGTCCGTCCTTCATCGGCTACCCACAACCTAACGCTTAGCTCGACCTCGAGGCCCAATATAGGCTAGCTCGAGATCCCGATTCTCGGCTACTCGGTTTGCACCGCGTTCAACCTTTAAGCTCTCATTTTATTTTCTAGTGTCACACTTAGCATCTACTGCCTAACAACTAGTATAAAAATGAATTACGTATTTTTAGAACCACAAAATCAAATCTAATTGTAATTACCATTTTCAAGGTAAACAATCTTGCACCATCAAAAATATTATTATATCTTATATTTAGCTGCTTCTTCTTTTCAAACTTTTAATGTGAACTTTTTCTCTTCGCACCCCAACAATTATTACAATAACCAAATATTAATACATATATTTCCCATACCAAACATCTTAAATGAATTATAATTTGGAATATGTCACTATCTCCGCAGTATTCATGTGCCTCCACCACTCTATTTATTGATATTTATCGATTCTATAATTCTCATTTCGTAATTGTGAAAGCAACATGGACAAGAGAGGAATAAATACGTTTTGTTTTTTACTAATCCAAATACACTGAATTAATATTGTTCATTTGACTAATACATATGAGCATCTAAGTTTTTCTAGCTATAGCTCATGAATATCATTTGATTAATTTTGCAAGCTACTAATAAGACTTTTATCTTTAATTTACTTTAATTTACACCTTAATTCAAACCCTTAGTACTTATATAAATAAGATAATAACTTTAATAATATGTAACTATCAAAAAATACTAATAGAAGAAAATTAGGTGGAAAAGTATGGCGAGGGCATCGAGGCATGGAGTTTTATCGCCATCGTATAATCATCACAATATTTTACACATGTCCATCATAAGATTTTTTAAATAATTCAAAGTATATATAGACGGTATAAAAAATATTTATATAATCAAATCATATATATTTTTCTTATGCAAAATGTTTTACTTTATTTTCAAAATTACAAATCGGCTACTTGTAGATAACTTTTTGTAACCTAATAAATAATTGAAAATAATCAAGGTCCATTCCAAACCGTTAAGAGATTGTTTGGTAGGGTATTGAAAAATAGTACTGAACAAAGTATATTAGTAATGATGAAATTAATAATATTAGGATTATTTTTTATTGGCTATTTGGTTGGTGTATTAAAGGTTTTGAAAGGGTAGTTTTGTCTTTATACATGTTTATCTATGTATTAAAAATTATGATTTTGCTAATGTCATGACTTGCTATGTATAAAAATAGTACTGAATATGGGTGTATAACTAATATAAGTATTAGTTATATATAAGTTGAAAAACACTGTATCAAACAAAGGACTAATAATACAAAAGCTAATACATATATTATTTCTCTTAATACACCATTTCGAATATTTTTCTTAATACACCATTTCGAACAACCTCTAAGTATATTCTTAATAATAAGAACCTCACCTTTTTCTTCTTCTCTTTTTTTTTCGGTTTCTCACCCGAATGTCTGGTATTCACATTGAGTCCCGATTAAGGATTCGCGTCGGAAAGTCACATATTTGGGGGTAAAGCATTCCATAAAAAGATTAATTCCATACCCAAGGACTCGAATCCGAGACATTCAATTAAGGATGAAAGAGTACTGACCACTCCACTATAACCCTGATTGGTCTGACCTTCTTTAGTAATACTATAAAACAAAGGTACGTGGAAAAAAAAATCCAAATGACATATATATATATATATATAAAAGATGATTTTTAATACCACAAATCTAAAGCTTTTCTTAGTAGGTCCTACAAAAGATTTTCTGCCACCTAAACTTTTCTATATAACATCTAACCTCTAACCTCCCTCCCTCCCTTCAACCAATTTTCCCTTTTTAAAACCTTCTTTCCCTTTACTCTTCTTTATTTTAAGTAATTGCTTCCATTTCTCACTACACTTTTCAGATATAAACCTGCAAAAACTGACAGTGGCAGTTAGTATAAAACTTTTTAAGGTAGTTAAACTTTTGTGTGAATGAAGCTAAGAAAAAAAGTACTCAATTATATATAAGTAGTCAAATATCTGAAGTAATTTGAGTAAAGTTAAAGAGTTTTGGAAAATGAAGGAGAGTGGTAGAAAACAAAGTGCAGCTTCTCCTTGTGCAGCTTGTAAATTGCTAAGGAGAAGATGTGCACAAGATTGTGTATTTTCTCCTTATTTTCCAGCTGATGAGCCACAGAAATTTGCTAGTGTGCATAAAGTCTTTGGTGCTAGCAATGTTAACAAGATGCTTCAGGTAAGAGACCTAAGTCTAATAATTTTAATTTCCTTCTTGCATTATGTCTAATTAAGTGGAGGAGAGTCTTGGAACAACGATAAAGACGTTGTTTCGTTTGACCTATATATAGGTTATGTATGGGTTCGTACCATGAAACTAGCTACTGATGCTTGCATCAGAATAGACTGCCTACATTGCTCCCCTTGGAATGCGACCCTTCCCAACCCTACGTGAACAATTTTAATTTAATTTCGTTCCTGCATCATGTCTAATTAAACAGGGGAACCTTGGAACAACGATAAAATTGTTTACGTTTGACATTATGGATTCATGTCGTAAAATTAACTACTGTATTAGGGTATGCTGCATACATTACACCCTCTGATTGAATGTGACTCTTCCTCGAAAACTTGCGTGAACGGGAATGCTCTCTTTTTTAATAATGTCTAGTTAAGCCTCATTCATGCATTTTACCTTGCTTATTAAAGAATGTTGTTGTTGGAACTGAGATATAGTTATTGTTAGTGTTGTATGAAAAAATGTTTTTATCAAAAATCTAAGTAGGAAATATAGCTTAGATTTTAGGACAAAGTGACAACTGCTAAAAGAAGGCCAATTTTTAAAGATTTGTATTTATAGGCACCCGTATAAAAATATGTTTAAAATATTTATGATTTTTTTTAAAGTTTACTAGTAATAGAGACTCACCTAAAGTTTAAACTTATGATTATATGAATTGGCTAGTCTAATTTTACACAGCAATTTAATTGCATAACTTTCGGCATTTTATTATAGAACACTATTTCAGATGCTAACTCTCGTCATTTCACTTTTAATATCATGATTTTTGGCATGATTTGCCTCTAATTTTGTATCTTCCTTACTTTAAGTGGGCCATTCTTTACTTGCACGTTGAGTATGCCCTTTATATTTATAAAAAATGGATTTCTGACCCACAAAGATTTGTTTGTTTTGCATTTGAGAACCCAATTTAACGTTATATCACACCCCAAGAATACTAAACAGTTTTGTTTTTTTGGATTAGAGTCAAAGTTAGAGATGACTATCAGTATGAAAATTTTGACCCAAAAAACTTTTAACGTGATAAAAGTAAAATACACCGATAAGATTTCTGTAAATATTTTTTTTCTATTATTTGTGGGAAGTGGGAACAGTAAATTCTTTTTTAATATTCTCCATTATTAGCTCTATGACGGCTGAAAACGGTTACTTTAGGTAACATCATACCTTTGATTTTATTTATTATTTATTAAATTTTAAAATAATTTACTGAATTTTTTTATGTCGTCTCTGTCTTGACCCATCTTGAGTCTAATACATTATATTATTTTAACTTAATTTGTTTAAATAATTCAAGAACGTTTTCCAAATAATTAATTAGGAGCAGAAGAGATAAATATTGGAAAAAGAATAAAGAAAAGTGAGTCTTTGTAAACAAAGTCTTTTAACATTTGTCTTATTTTTCTCTTGTGGTACATAAGCATAAGAATATAGTCAAAGATTTGTTATCCCAAAGTAATTTTAGAAAAGTGCATCATTAGCAATTTTTTCCTTGTTTTAATAGGGTGAGTTCCCACTTAAAAGACAGAAATTCTATGTTAAAAGTTCAGGTTTTTACTTTACTCTTTTCTTTGAGGGCTTAAACAAGATTTCTTTTGGTGTAATCATGACATCACTATTGCATTTCATTTTGTCAAATTTTAGGGCTAGAAATTAAATTTATGCCACTTCCATCGAAAAAATTTCAGACTAAAATACCTTATTCACCCCCTCTTTTGGTTTGGGGGGGGGGGCAAATTAATAGAAAATAGAAAATAAAATAATTAAGTTTCTATTATGGATGGTGATTGTACAATCTTATATGGACAAAATATGGTATATTGCCCAAAAAAAAACTTACCCGCATTCCATCTTTACATTAAAAAGATGGTTAAGTAACATATCATCACTTTGATTTGTATGTAATACAAACAGTTGTAGAGCTATAATTTTCATCAAGGGATTATAAAAAGTTTAAACAAGCGGAGAAGCCGAGGGATGCAATATCTTTATGTATATATATATACACACACATTTTATATAGTATAATTCCCTGCAAAGGGGTCCATCTGTTCGGATGAACCCTTACGTCCCTAGCTCCGCCATTGAATACTGAGTTAATTGCATGAATTGATATAAATATCAGGTACAAATAATTATTTTTAATATTTTTGTAGGAGTTACCGGAGCATCAACGGGGCGATGCCGTGAGTTCAATGGTGTATGAGGCAAATGCTAGAGTTAGAGATCCAGTTTATGGTTGTGTTGGAGCTATATCATCTTTGCAACAACAAATTGACCATCTCCAAACACAATTGGCAATTGCACAAGCTGAGGTTGTACACATGAGGATGCGACAATTTTCGTCCATGTCTAGCGGCGGCGGCACGGCCGAAAACTCGCCGGAAAACGTGTCGCCATCGTCCCGACACACTCAAACTCAACCAACCATGTCCCTTTTTACCATGGACATGGTGGTTGATCACGCTAATATGGGGGAGTCCTTATGGTCATGCTAGCTAGTAATTTATGTAGTTCAGACTCTTCAAAAATATCGTTGGATGCGAGTCGAATCCTCTAAAAGTAGTATATATTTTTGGAGAATCCGACATAAATACGACAATATTTTTGAAGAGTTCGTGCAACGTAGTTAGTAATTATTTAGCTAGCTAGTTGCTTGACTAGCATGCTTTGCCTAGTCTTTTCTAATATTTGCAATCAAGATCTTACTTTATTGTCTGCTTTTTTTTTTCCCCTCTTTTTTTTTTTTTTTACTATACATCTTTATATAGCACATCTCTAGCTGACCCCTCGAGAGATGATGATGACCATTATTAACCATATTGTAAATGTCTAAACATATAATTATGAGATATAATTATGATATGTAGTTATGTATGCTGAGTTGACTACTTTATAATTAGTTTTCTCTTTTGCCTTTTGTTGTGGGGTAGACAATTGGTTCAAGATTTTGTATCTAATGCTTTTGATGTTTGTACCTTACTTTTGAGGAAACTCTTAGACCATTTTTAACATAATGTTTGTCTTTTTTTCTTTTTTTTAATTTCTATTTTTTTTTCATTTTCCTTGTTTCCTTTTGGCCCCCATGTTGGAATATGGTGTTATCATTAAGGCAAAGTATCAAATATGAAGTGACTATAATTATAGGCCATGGCTTTTCAAAATATCAAGTTCCTGCTTCTTTTATGGTTTCTTCGCTATTATATATTCTTTTTATTACTGTTGTGATTATGTTTGTCTTGAGCCGAGAGTCGGAAATGACTTCTCTATCTTTACAAGGTCAGAGTAAATTCTGCGTTCGCACTACCTTTCCGGAACCATACTTAGTAGATTACATTAAGTATGTTGTTATTGTTGTTGTATAATTATAGGCTATAACACTTTAAATGACATTCTCAATGTCCTCTACATCATGAAAAGATGTCATGTCTCTGAAGCTATTTTATTTCCATCAACCCTAATGGTATCCTTAGAGACTAAAGCTAGAGAAACAGATCTAATTATAGGGGGTGGCAAACTTTGATTTTTTCAAGATTATTTCATTCCACTCTTTCAAGAACAATGTGATTTGAAATTGCAAATTTAATACCTTTTGGAATTATGCCCAAGTTGTAAGGTAGTTGAGACTTGCTTTTCATATAGCATCTTTCATGTAACAAATCTTTGGCTTCTCCTTAATTTTCTGCAAATCTCCATAGGCAGATTATAGCCAGATGCTAATCTACTTGTGTTTGTCCTATAAAGACCTTACATCTTTATTGGTATACCCGATAATTGGTAGAAGCATACAATGAAACATTGTGAGCTATTAGATGGTTAGAACCGCATAAAAGCCATTAAGCTCATTTCAATCAAACATTATAAAGAATAATTGATCTAATACTAAAAGTTCTCTGTATTTGCTGATAACATATAAATCTCTAGCAAGCTAATTTTTTCTTAACAAACATTAGACCTTAATAAAAGGTACTAATATATATATATATATATATATATATATATATATATATATATATATATATATATATATATATATATATATATATATATATGTGTGTGTGTGTGTGTGTGTGTGTGTGTGTGTGTGTGTGTGTGTATATTTTTTTTATTTTTTTTTCCAATTTTTTATTTTTAAAAATGTGTTTGTGCATGAAATTTTGCAAGTTTTTGAAAAAATTCGAAAATGAGTTTTTCCAAAACCACTTTTTCAAAATTTTCAAAATTATTTTTCCCCAATCACAAAACTGTAATATTTTTTCAAGTGAAATGCATGTCCAAATACAATTTCAAATTTCAAATAATTTTTCAACTTAACTCCAAATACTATTTCTTTTAAAAAAAAATCATAATTTTTATGTTCAAACGCCTGCTAAGAGATTGTAAATCTTTCAGTATACAAATAAAAAAAAATTAATGATAGATAATATAGTAATAGATAAAATATATTTCAGCGTATTCAAATTTGGAGCCAATAATAATAAAGAAATTCAATTTATACTCTTTTTTTTGTTTTTGTTTTTTGTCCTTTCTTTTGCGGGAAAAGAATCAGTCAAAAGCATGAATATTCTCTTC
This sequence comes from Nicotiana tabacum, assembly GCF_000715075.1. Classification (NCBI taxonomy): domain Eukaryota; kingdom Viridiplantae; phylum Streptophyta; class Magnoliopsida; order Solanales; family Solanaceae; genus Nicotiana; species Nicotiana tabacum. The sequence continues at coordinate 151,517,840 of NC_134097.1, read as the reverse complement.
TCCTTCCTTACACCTTCCTCCTCAGTCCTCACAACTGCTCCATCTTCTACTCCGTACTCCATCTTCCACATTTTCCCACAAGTGTGATCATCAATTTGATTTTGAATTTCATGTCCATTGCAGAAGCAAAATTAAAGCTCAATTAAATACTTGGGCTACAGTGAAAATGGCAGGTGGAAATGAAGCATTCAGAATATGTGGTAGTGTATCCGAAGCATTGAGTTACATGCCATGTCCCCTGCAATACACTGAGCCTAACACTAAGAATGATCTATGGGTATTCTGGAGCCAACAACAGTAAGTGCTTTTTCCCCTTTATGTCTATGGTCCATGGATTGGTATTTACCCAATATAACATCCAGATTATATGATGCTAGGGGTGGCAAACGGTCGGGTCGGATATGGGCCGGTCGAAAACGGATAATGCAAAAAACTTATAAATTATCCGATCCAACCCATATTTAATACGGATAGAAAATAGGTTAGCTTAATA